>NC_044032.1:353180560-353480560 GCF_901765095.1 Microcaecilia unicolor | reverse complement strand
TTGATCTTTAAATTCTTTGGGATTGGGGTGAGAAGGATGTTTCCATGGCCTGGCGGGAAAAAACCTGCGCTTAACATATAATTGAGGTAACAAGTCAAATCTTCAATGTAACATTTTGGTGCAACTTTTAGGAGGTGGTTCGGACATACATCTAATCTGCAGCTTTTATTTGTGAATTTATGTAAAGCCGCAGTTACCTTGTCAGGCAACAGGCGATTGAATTTGATCCAATAGCGGTCAGCCGGGCAAGCACCCAATGGCACGACCAGGGATGCCAGGAAGTCATCCACATCAGAGAGGCTGCTGACGGTTGAAGACCGCAGGGTAAGGATTTTCTCCTTGAAGTAAGCTCCTAGTTGTGTAGCTGAGGGAGGATTAACACTGGAGCGTTCTAACTTGCGAGTATCTAGAAAGGTGTTTAGTAGCTGGTATATCTGTCGGATGTCCCGGCCTGCCGCTTGCATCTTAGATGAAAAGTAAGTGCGCTTTGCAGATCGGATAGCATATTTATACTTGCGATGAATACTTTTCCAGGCCTCCAAAGCCAGATCAGTTTTGTATTTTCGCCAAGTTCTTTCCGTACGTCGTACCTCACATTTCAAAGCGCTCAGGTCTGGTGAGAACCAGGGTGATAGTCTACGATTGTACGAGGATTTGAGACGCAGGGGTGCAATTGTATTCAGCACTGTTTTGCAAGTGTGGTCCCAGTCGGAGAGATAATTGGGCGAGGATGGTTGCAGATCCAAGCCGTGACTGTAGAGAGATCTCCAGAACAAGCTGGGGTCGATGACGCCTCTGGTGTAATATTGGTGAGACTGACGAGGTCGGAGGGGTTCTGAAGTTTGCCAATGCAGGGTGAACTGCAATTTAAAGTGATCCGACCAGGCCGTTTCCAGCCAGTCAATATCATGAACAGAAAAGTTACGATCTTCTAAAAATTTAAATGAGAGGAAGTCCAGTGAATGGCCTTTACTGTGAGTTGGACCTGAGATAGGACATTCAAGGTCGCAAAGGTGGAGAAAATCCAGGAACTGGGATACATCTGGAGAGGTGGGATTATCCAAATGGAGGTTAAGATCACCTAAGAAAAGTATGTTCGAGTTATTCATGCAGGCATTAGAGATGAAATCCAGAAGCACAGGTTGACTGCTTGACCAGGTAATTGGAGGCCTATAAATCAGCACACAGGCCAGCTGGCCATGAAGGGAGGAGTGATGGTTTTGATACTGTTGTTTCTTGGCAGGCTGGTCGTGGTTTGATGGTAAATTGTCATAAAACTAAGACCCTATTTGTGACACAAGATACGACTTTTGTTTGTTCTCCTGTTCCCCCGGCTGTCTTGGATATTGCTGCATTTGTGGAATTCTGCTATCTTGGTATTTTGTTGGATATCTACTTGACTTTCTGTTCATGTATTACTACTGCAATCAAAAACTCTTTCCACAAGCCGAAGATATTTAGATACTTGAATCTTAGCAGAATCTGATTTCCATAATAAGTTCAAATACTTATTATGCCCTGTATGGATTTTGGGAACTCAGTGTTATATGTCTTTCTTTCTTCCAATCTTTGCCCTTTGCAGCTGGTTTTGCATGTGGCTCCATTGCTTATAATCGGACATGACTCACTGAAATTATATCATCCCAGCTCTAATACGGCTTTACTGGGTTGCCTGTTGAGCAATGTATACAATATATATTTAAATCTGTTTATTAATTTACAAAGTAAACATGGAAGAAAACATTTTGCAGTACATAAAAATCTGCAGCAAACTCTTCAATGCAAAGCAAAACAATACAGTGCAAAGGCAAAGGGCCCTCTCTCTGATGGCCCCATTCCTATACCTCCGGCATCTAGGAAGGCCCACTAAATGAGCATTTCCTGCTGGTGATCTTTACTGCTGCGCTCAAGCGACCGATGTAATAGCTTGATGTAATGCATAAGAAAGCTGTCATATAAAAGTAGGTGCCTGTTAGCAACCTTGGTACATCGGACTATAATGCTGAGCTTTCGATCAGATCTAGTTTACATCGCTTTCCAGAGCAGAGGGAACATTGTCTATCCCCCAACCTGGGCCTTGGAACTGCATTCCTAGGTTTATATACTTTGAACTTAATGTACTCCAATTCTCCCTTCCCTCCCCCCCCCCACCCCCCACCCTCACCACCCATTCCCAGGTAGGCTCATCTGTAACGGGAGTAACCGCAATAGACTCCAACAGATCCTGTGGTAGCTAGCTGGAGTTAACGAGCAGACTTCTCCCACGTGGGCTTAACATCTGTAAGTAAGGAGACCAAATTTGAAGGAAGCGCTGTCTACGTTTAACTGAGGTTTTGGACTCTCGAGCTTCCCAAGAGGCCAGGAGGTGGACCTGGTTCCTCCAGTGCCAATAGGCGGGTGCCTCCGGGGAAGTCCAATATTGCATAATGCATTTACGAGCCACCAAACACAGCTTCCTACCTAGAAGAATCGCCGGTGCTCTATTGGGGGCAAAAGCCCTGGGCTGGTCTATCAAAAATTGCCTCTCAGTACCCTGGACTTTAACACCTAATCGTATCAAAAAACCCCGGACACGTTGCCAGAATGTCCGTATCTTAGGACATTTCCAAAGGGCATGGTAAAACGTGCCTGGTCCCTCAGCGCATTTAGAACAGATATCACTCTCTGACCTCTGCATGTGGGCCAGCTGTACCTTGGTCATGTATCCCCGTAATATAACTCTATACCCACATTCTCTCAATCTTTCGTCCGTAACTAATTGTCTGATCCCTTTCAATGAGGCCACTATATCCCAAGATGCCAATGAAGTCTCAAGGTCCTGTTCCCATTTGATTTTAATTTTCTCATACTGTTGCATCGGCCTCTTACGGGTCAGGGCCCCATATAAATCAGATATCGCATGTCTTTCCGTCGCTAGTTCCCTAAAGAACTCCTGTATCTTGTCTCCTAAGCGACCTCTCAAAGCTTCCTGAGGCATTGCCTGCACGTAGTGCTGAATTTGTAAATAAGCAAAATGATTTCCCCAATCAGACCCTATCTTCTCTTTTAAGACAGCAAATGGCAATAAATCCCCCCTCTCCAATAGTAGATGTTCCAGATTTTTAATACCTCGCTGCCCCCAGCTTTTAAATATTGGGTTGTCTATCCCCGCTTCAAATGCTGCATTCCCCACAATCGGGATTTGATCTGAAATATTTGGATGTCCCCCTAATTGTCCAGCCCACCACTGCCATGTTAAGCGGAGAGGATGAAGCAATACACTTTTCCTCAAATGTGGGGGTATTTCAGTACGGGGTAAGTGGAATAGTGCAATCATGTCATGTGGTGCCAGGCAAGCTTGTTCGAAGTGTGTAGGCGTATAGTATTGTGTTAAGTCAAGCCAATCTCTCACGTGTCGTAACAGGCAGGCTTGGTTATATAGAAATAGGTCTGGAAACCCTATACCCCCTTGTTTCCAGCCCCCCACCAGCAAGCCCTGCTGTAGCTTTGCTTTTTTGCCGGCCCAACAGAACTGACTGCACAAACGATTTACACATTTCAGATCTGTCTTCGTTAGGCGTATGGGCAAGGTTTGTAAGGCATATAGCCAGCGCGGAAAAATCACCATCTGTATCAAGTGAATCCTACCCATCAAGGACAGTGGTAAACCCCTCCAAGAGTCCAGTTTTTCCCTAGTGTAATCTAAGAGGGCATTAATGTTTAATCGATGTAATTCTATTGTTTGCATTGTAAGTCGGATTCCAAGGTATTTAAAAGAGCGATTTGCCCAACGCAAAGGAAACTCGTCTCCCCAATCCTCTTTGCCCACTGTTGGGGATGCCAACGCTTCAGACTTATCCAAGTTGATCTTAAAGCCTGAATAGTCTCCGTATTCCTGAAACGTCTCCAGCAGCGTCTCTAAAGATATCCTCGGGGAGGTCAAGTGAACCAAAAGGTCGTCTGCGAAAGCTGCAATTTTAAATGTCTGTGTGCCCATTCTCACTCCTTTGATCAAGGGATTTGCCATAATGTCTCGAATAAGGGGGTCTAACACCAATACAAAAAGGAGGGGGGATAGGGGGCAACCTTGCCTAGTCCCTCTACAAATAGGAAAGCCCGGCGAAGCTACCCCATTGACCCATATTGAGGCGCTTGGGTTGGCGTATAAGGTTTGAATTGCCTCAATAAATCTGCCGGAAAAGCCATAACTTTCCAATGTGTCAAAAAGAAATGTCCAATGTACCTTATCAAAGGCCTTTTCGGCATCAAAGCTAATCAACAAAGACGCCAAGCCCTTGCGTTCCCCATGTTCTAGCGAAGCTAAAATCGCCCTCAGATTTTTGCTTACAGCTCGACCTCCCACAAAGCCCACTTGGCTCTCATGTACCAGACGGGGCAGTATTCTAGCCAATCTATTTGCCAAAATTTTTGCCATCAACTTAGTGTCATAGTTCAACAGAGATATGGGTCGGTATGATGCCGGCTCCAATGTGTCTCTCCCTGGTTTAGGTAGGACTATTATTTGTGCTCTGTTCAAGTCAGATGGCATTGCTTTCTGATCTATCATTTGATTTAAAAATTTGGCTAAATCCGGAACAATGACCTCTCCCATCATTTTATAGAATTCAGCCCTTAGACCATCCGGTCCTGGGGCCTTTAACAAAGGGCTCTGTGTTATGACCATATTCACCTCTTCTTCCGTAAATGGTTGATTAAGTTGTTCTCGCTCTCGCTGGGTAAGCCTAGGGAGGTTAAGGTTAGTTAAGTACATCTGGCTTACTAGACCCTCTTCCTCTGGGGGGGCATAAAGATTTTTATAGAAGGTCTGAAAGATATTACAGATATCCCTGTCTGCGGTTTTAAGGCCTCCTCCCGTCCCTTGAAGGGCCAAAATATGATTAGTTCCCCCTTTTTGTTTAAGAAGCTTGGCCAGCAATTTGCCTGCTTTGTTACCATGTTTATAAAGCATGTATCGATAATAAATGTGCGATTTGCGTGCTCGTCTATGTAAAAGTTCATTCAGTGCTGATTGTAAGTCCAACACCTGTTGTTTGTCATCTGCCGCATGTGTGTCCCCAAACCGCATCCTCGCATGACAAAGCTGTTTGCTCAGCCGCAATATCTGCCTATCTCTGGTGAACCGGACATAATGTACATGGCTAATAATTTCCCCCCGAAGCACGGCTTTTGCGGCTTCCCAGAATAAGACCGGGTCATTCTGATGTTCATGGTTCTGTGTCGCGTAATCCACCCAGCTGGCCTGCAAACGCCCCTTTAGGACGGGGTCTGTATAGAACTCTATGGGGAATTGCCACCTGCTGTCTCTTTGGACCTGGCCTCGTGGTTTCCACTCCACCTGGACCCATGCATGATCAGATATCACATAGGGCCCTATCTCTGCCTTTGTAATTTCCCCAAACATCTGGCTAGAAACCAGAACATAGTCAATACGTGATTGTGTCGAGTGAGCCCGGGACAGATGTGTGTAATCCCTCATTCCCGGATGAAGCACCCTCCAGACATCTGTCAGGTCTAATAGTTGGCTCATCTTCAGTAGGCCTCTATTATTATAATAGGTCGTGGAATTACCTGATACTGATTTATCTAGTGAGGGGTCCCAGACTGCATTAAAATCTCCCCCTATTATGAGCTCTGTGTGTGGTTGCTTAAGGAGGAAGTTAATTATCGTTTGGAAAAATTTTTTGTCGTAGTTATTAGGAGCATAAATATTACCAATGAGCACTTTTTGCTTACCCACCGTGGCCTCCATTATAACATATCTTCCCAAGGCATCTACTAAGAGAGGGCGCATCTCCAGGGCTACGCCTTTACGAATCAGAATGGCCACTCCACCTTTTTTCCCCTGCGCATGCGCCGCTACACACTTGTCTACCCACCACGTGCTGAGTTTGGCATGTTCTATCTGCGACAAGTGCGTCTCTTGTAGCAGTGCAATGTCTATGTGTTGTCTATTTAATTGTTGCAAAATCTTGGAGCGTTTTATGGGTGAATTTATCCCACCTACATTCCAAGTTACAATGTTTACCATACCTCTAGTGTGAATAAAATGACATGTATTTCAAAAAACTGCGGTAGTTGTGAGAGGGGACATCCCAGCCTCTGTCCCCTCCCCTTTGGTCTCTGCCAACTACTAGTTGGTTAGCATCCTGAGCATGTAACCCCAGCCCGACTCCATCCATCATCAACTCCAGCCTATCTATCTGTCTCCCATCATGGCAAATATACAAAGGGACCTGTCTCTCCGCGGTCACTCCCCTCTCCCAGAGACCAAGATCCAATCCTACCCCTTGCAATGTATACAATATAAAGTTCTTATGTTCTTGTTTAAATCATGATGGTGTTCATGTCTTATTATGTGCAGAAGAAGATGTGAATGTAAAAGTTCAAGTCAGCCGTCGCGTATAAATAAATAATTAAAATAAATACGTTTGATCATCAGCATCTGCAATAATCAGAAGATAGCACCATTTAAATCATTTAGAATATCAACCCCTTTATTTTTATTCATCTTCGGGGGCAAATGAAACTGTTATAACATATTTTCCATCTGTTAAAGCAGTACGCTGCAAAACCTCATTGGAGTGTTGTATTTGCTTAAGTCTTTACCCCAAAATTTAAAATTTAGGTTCTTATTCTCTTTCCCATCACTTTAAGACATTTCAATTAAAATTTTTTTTTTAACTGATTTAGGCATCTTGAGATATAGCTCCTCCCACAAGGCATCTATAATAGGTTTGGCTTATCTAACTTCTTCCTCCCAGGGCCGCCGAGAGACTGGGCTGGGCCCGGGACTAGGCCGCCCCCGTTGCCCCGCGCCCCCCGAGGTTGTCGCCACTGCGCCGCAGTCCCCACCTGCCCCCCTCCGTCCACCACCGGGCCAGGCCCCCTGCATTGAAATCACAGTGCCTCACCTGTCACCTTGCTCTGTGACTGAAAGCGCAGAAGCAGCAGATCGGATTCGCCTCCCTTCGGGCCTTACCTCCCTGTGTCCCGCCCTCGCAGAAGTTACATCAGATGAGAGGGAAGGCCCGAAGGGAGGCGAATCCAATCTGTCGCTGCTGCGCTTTCAGTCATGGAGCAATGTGGCAGGTGAGGCGCTGTGATGATTTCAATGCGGGGGGGCCCGGCCCAGTGGCGGACGGTCGACGGAGCCCAGGATGGGTGAGATCAGGGACTGCGGCGCCGGGCCTGGGGAATTTTGTCCCCCCTGCCCCCCTCTCGGCGGCCCTGCTTCCTCCAGCAGTCTTATATAGCATCCTTGGACTACAATCGCTTCATAAAAGGCAGAAAAATCTTTATTTATCATTCTTGCAGGAAGGAAAACACAAGTAAGGTAGTTTAGCTTCCTCTTATCCATGTAGCACATATTTTCCCATCTGTACAACCACGTCACATATAACTCAAACAGGTTCTCTACTGACTTTATGCTTACAGCTACTCAGCTTTCCATACTATTTAGACAGGCAGGTCTTCTATTACAATTCACAGCAATGCCTCCTAACTTCTGAGGAATCCCTGAGATCCGGCCACCTGAACTCTTTGCAGAGCAGCAAGGACAACGAGCAGGGCTACTGACCCAGTTAGAAGTCCAGTTTGCTAGGCAGGAGAAAGCAGGAGGTCTGAGTGCTCTACTTAGACTCCACTGCTTGCAATAGTCTGCTTCCCCGTCGTCCTCCCCAGGTGTACAGCTTCTCCAGAGTCGCCAGATGAGCACTGTGGACAAGGTTGTGGTTTGGGCAGCCAGAACATACACCTGTGTAGACACTCTAACGCCAGCTCCAATCTGATGTAGGGTTTGCCGCAGTAAGGGTTCCCTAGGGAACTGTGCTGTTTTCTGAGCTTGGGGGGGGGGGGGGGGGGGTAAGGTAGCTTAGCTTCCTCTTATCCATGTAGCACATATTTTCCCATCTGTACAACCACGCCACATGCAACTCAAACAGGTTCTCTACTGACTTTATGCTTACAGCTACTCAGCTTTCCATACTATTTAGACAGGCAGGTCTTCTATTACAATTCACAGCAATGCCTCCTAACTTCTGAGGAATCCCTGAGATCCGGCCACCTGAACTCTTTGCAGAGCAGCAAGGACAACGAGCAGGGCTACTGACCCAGTTTGAAGTCCAGTTTGCTAGGCAGGAGAAAGCAGGAGGTCTGAGTGCTCTACTTAGACTCCACTGCTTGCAATAGTCTGCTGCCCCGTCGTCCTCCCCAGGTGTACAGCTCCTCCAGAGTCGCCAGATGAGCACTGTGGACAAGGTTGTGGTTTGGGCAGCCAGAACATACACCTGTGTAGACACTCTAACGCCAGCTCCAATCTGATGCAGGGTTTGCCGCAGTAAGGGTTCCCTAGGGAACTGTGCTGTTTTCTGAGCTTGGGGGGGGGGGGGGGCGTAAGGTAGCTTAGCTTCCTCTTATCCATGTAGCACATATTTTCCCATCTGTACAACCACGCCACATGCAACTCAAACAGGTTCTCTACTGACTTTATGCTTACAGCTATTCAGCTTTCCATACTATTTAGACAGGCAGGTCTTCTATTACAATTCACAGCAATGCCTCCTAACTTCTGAGGAATCCCTGAGATCCGGCCACCTGAACTCTTTGCAGAGCAGCAAGGACAACGAGCAGGGCTACTGACCCAGTTTGAAGTCCAGTTTGCTAGGCAGGAGAAAGCAGGAGGTCTGAGTGCTCTACTTAGACTCCACTGCTTGCAATAGTCTGCTTCCCCGTTGTCCTCCCCAGGTGTACAGCTCCTCCAGAGTCGCCAGATGAGCACTGTGGACAAGGTTGTGGTTTGGGCAGCCAGAACATACACCTGTGTAGACACTCTAACGCCAGCTCCAATCTGATGTAGGGTTTGCTGCAGTAAGGGTTCCCTAGGGAACTGTGCTGTTTTCTGAGCTTGGGGGGGGGGGGGGGGGTAAGGTAGCTTAGCTTCCTCTTATCCATGTAGCACATATTTTCCCATCTGTATAACCACGCCACATGCAACTCAAACGGGTTCTCTACTGACTTTATGCTTACAGTTACTCAGCTTTCCATACTATTTAGACAGGCAGGTCTTCTTCTCAGCATAGGTTTACAGCTTTTCAGCCTTCTATGGTATTTAAATAAGTAGGTTTTATAAGATTAGGGTACATTTGTCACCTTTTAGTCTTTCCTACCTGGCTGCAGGATTTGTGGATCCACACTGTAGCAAACCAGAATGGAAAGTTTCAACCCCCGCAGAACTATTCTCTCTCCCAGCCTCTGCTGTTCCTCAAGATCTGACCCTAGGCAACCCTTCCTATCTCTCACACTACTATGGAGAGTTCCCTTTGGTCTTCAGGATTAGGGCCGGCATTAGGGGTGGGCAAATAAGGCAATTGCCCTGGGCTGCCATGTCACTGGGGGCCCCAAACCTGCCTAAAGTTGAAAGATGGACAATGTTCAAGCAAGATTTGGGACCCTGTTCCTAGTGTCTGCCCTGGTCCCCATCATGTCTAGCACCGGCCATGATCAGGATCAGCCCCAAGGCAACCTTTCCTATCTGTCACACTACTATGGAGAGGCCCCTTCGGTCCTTGACTCCTTCCCAGAGAAACTCTACCTTCCCTTTGCCTCGGAAGCTTGCCTAATGCATTACAGGCTGTGTTTCCCCATCCTCAGGGAAGCTTGCAGGATGCATTCTAGGCTATTTCCTTCTCTCCTGCCTCAGGGAAACCTACCCTAATTCTTTCTAGGGCCCCACATCCAGGTTGCTTCTAGGATCTCCTCTATCTGCTGAGCTGTAGCATTTATTGGTACATAATCTTCAAACCACATCCCTCCTCTGGTTGGTGGGGAACTGAGGGATCTCCAGGTTGCCCCGATTGGAAAGGGAGCTGCAGCTTTCAGACTTCCTCTCCCTTATGGGTGCAAATCCTGCCTTTCTTCTACTGCTTCTCAAGATGAATGTTGTGAATGTTCCCTGTTGCAGTATTTGCTAACTCTAGCATGTACCTGCTTTTCTTGAAAAATAGACAGGGGAACTTTTCCTTCCTGGTTTCTCTTATGCACTTGCTCACTGTCTTTTACAAGGGTCTGACTTCCCAAAAAGGTTTCCTGGCTCTTTGCCACCCGTGATGGGGAACTAAGACCTTACCTGTCACAGGTTTCATTCTTTTTTCCTTTTTATTTTTCCGAGAATAATGATTGTGTTTTCTGCTAGGTGTGTATCTCCCAGATAAATATTCTGGTTCAACTATTATTGTAATCGGCTTTGTACCTTTGGGGGTCAGCAGAACAAAAATGTTGCATTAAGTTAGATTAGATTATGTGGCAATTAGTTTCCATGCATAGTGGCTGCTATGAGGGTAGATTCTTTCATGTGCTCACTGTCATGCCTGGTTCTTGTTAGCAAAGTTACACATTCTTTGTTTCTTTGTACACAGTTATGTCTGAATTACTTATTTATTGAAGTCAAGTAATTTTGGGAGGAAAAGACCTCAGGTACTCGGCATTCTATCACAGATTTTAACCATGGAATAGCCGAGTGAGCTTCTTCACTAGTCTAAAACACTTCCCTATGATAATTGTTTTCTTTATTTTTTATTGATTGTCCTTTGTGTCCATAGATCTGGATCATTGGAGAGAGGAATGAGTTCAGTGGTGGTAAATGTGGCTTCTGAATTACATGGAGAAAAACCATACTAATGTGGAGGTGCACTTGATCCCCACGGGTAAAAAGTCCAGTGTAAGGCGAAGAAGGAGTAGGGAAGGTAGGCTCTTTCCAATCAGTGACAATGACGTATAAATAAAAAAGTTTATTGGTAACATCAATAATCACTCAACACAGCCATGTTTCGGCGCCAAAGCGCCTTCCTCAGGAGTCAGTGGATGAGATCTTCTTTAATCTGAATTTGAAGTTCCTTCTCACCAACTGATATATATAGCAGCTTGCTCTTCAGAATCTTATTTTATGTGCATCTCCCAACAATAAATTCAAAACCTTGTTTCCAATCTTCCAAGTTCCAAATGCAGTCCTGCTTCCAGCTGCAATTTCTTGTTTCAGACCTAGTTGCCTCAAATTCTAGCTGCCAGTTGTCAGCAGGTCTCCCTTCCACTCCTTGGCCATGGCTGACGCTGCTTAGCCAGGCTATTCCAGCTTGCAACATAGAGTTCACATTTCAATCATTGACTTTTGTTAATGTTCACAGTGATCCGGCTGGGTTTACCCTCCAGCTTATTGCATATAACTCACAGCAATTCAAGGCTATCTTCCCTTTTCCCCCAGCAGTATTTATGCCAACCTGATGACAACGTTCATCCAGCAGGCAGTTTCACTCTTTCCTCCACCTCAGGCTCTGGATTAATTTCTGCCACAGCTTCTTCCCCAGCTGCCTCAATTCACCTCTTCCAATTCCCCTTAGTTGAGGAAAGACAGCAGCCAATAAACCCCTCACCTTGGCTCGTCTAGTCTGAGCCCATGCAGACACCTCCATTCCTTCCCCCTCCCTGTCCTCTGACTCTTCCAATTTATCCCATTCCATCACCTCCTCCTCCACCTCAGGCTCCCCCAGCTGCTCATCATCACCCTGATTGGAGATCATCTCCCAATCCTGCTCCTCCTCCCTCACTGCTTGCCAGTGCTGCCTCGGGTCAGATGCATTATGGGAACGGTAGTTCCTAGCCTTATTCCTCCCTTCCCCCAATCCTTTATCCACCAGGGGGCGAGCTTCTTGCTCATACGGGACATGTGCTTGCCTCCGTCACTCTTTCTTGGGCCGCTCTCGCTTTCCCTGCGACCGTCCTCTCAGTAACCCCTCACATACCCCCGTACTAAAGTGATTGCTAGTATCCTCTTCACTTTCACTAGCAATCCGAGATAAGGTATTAGCATCACCTAATAATCTTCCTGCTCGATGCTCTACTTGGAAACTATACGGCTGCAGAGCGAGACACCACCGGTTAAGTCGGGCATTACCATTTCTCATAAGCCACAACCATTTTAAAGGAGCATGATCTGTTACAAGCGTGAATGTCCGCCCATCCAGATAAAAATGACACATCTGAATGACCCACTTCACCGCCAGGCACTCCCGCTCAATGGTTGAGTAGTGCCTCTCATGGGGTAGCAGCTTCTTGCTCAGGTACATAAGGGGATGTTCCTGACCCTCATGCACCTGAGACAACACTGCCCCCATTCCTACCCCAGAGGCGTCTGCCTGTAATACAAATGGCTTAGAAAAATCCACCACCCTACAGCGGTTCCTGGCATAAAAGCCATTCTCAATTTATCAAATGCTGCCCGGCTCTCCGTGTCCCACTGGAGAGTGTTTGGGGCCTTTCCCTGTAACCGGTCCGTTAAAGGGGCTGCCAGTGAGGCAAAGTGAGGAATAAACCTCCTATAGTACCCTACTATCCCCAAGAACCTTCTCAACCCTTTCTTATTACTGGGATAAGAAAACTCCCTAATACTCTCTACCTTATCCACTATAGGTGTTATCAGGCTGTTCCCCACCATGTACCCCAGGTATTTCATCCTCCGCTGCCCAAAGTGACACTTCTGGGGATTCAACGTTAACCCAGCCGGTCTAAAAGCTTGGAGCACTGCTCTCACCCTTAGCACATGCGTGGGCCAGTCCTCGCTATGAATCACCACATCATCTAGATATGCGGCAGCATATTCCTGGTGTGGCCGCAAGATTCATTTTTTTTAATTTTTAATTTATGCATTTTCAATTTATATCCAAAGCAAAGCTTTGTCCAGAAATATCAATAGTTAACAAAATAAGTACATACAATGGGAAAATCCCTTGAAATAAATTCTATATTAAGCCGCAAGATTCTATCCAGGAGACACTGGCAGGAAGCAGCAGTGGGATTCAGCCCAAACGGCATCCTTTAAAATTGATATAAGCCCAGTGGGATGGAGAAGGCTGTTTTGGGCCGAGCCTCCGCTGTCAGAGGAATTTGCCAGTAGCCCTTGGTCAGGTCCAAAGTCGACAGGTACTTGGCAGTCCCTAGGCGGTCCAGCAACTCATCAATGTGTGGCATAGGATAAGCATCGGGGACCGACAGAGCATTGACCTGCCGGAAGTCAATACAGAACCGCCAAGTACCGTCTGCCTTCGGGACTAACACTACCGGACTGGACCAAGAGCTAAATGACTCCTCAATAACTCCAAACGCCAGCATCTCCTTCACCTGCCGAATCACTTCCTGACGTTTGGGGGGTGAGAGTCGGTAGGCCCTCTGCCTCACCACCTTACCAGGCTTCGATAATATATCGTGCCTCATCAGGTTGGTCTTCCCAGGACAGGGGGTTAGCACATCTCTAAAGCCGCCCAATAGGTCCTGAATTTCCTTCGTTTGCACCTCACTAAGGTCATCCGCAATCTGGAGCTCACTATCCTGGAAAATCTCCATAATCTGAGGACCCAGCTCCTCCTCCGGCTCTCTGACTCCCTGCCCCCATAAACCCCTTCTTTCCTGCCAGAGTTTCAGGACATTCACATGGTATGTCTGCAGCTTCCCTCGCTTACCCCGCACAGCATAGGTCATCGGTCCCAGCTTCCTCTCTACCGTAGCTGGCCCTTTCCAACGACTTGTAAATTTGTGAGGGGAATCTGGCACTAATATCAACACCTTCTCCCCCACTAGTAACTCTCAGCACTTTTCCTAGCATAATAGGCCTTCTGCACCCCTTGCTGTTTCTCTAACTGCTGCTGAGCACTTTCCCTTAACCCCCGCAAGCGCCCTTTTAAATCTCTCAGATAATCTGACACCCCTGTCTCCGACTCCTCCGGTGGTACCCACTGCTCCCTCAGGATATCCAGCACTTCCCGAGGTGCTCTCCCATACATTAGCTCAAATGGGGATACCCCCAGGGAGGCCTGCACACTTTCCCGGTAAACATAAAGGGCAAATGGGAGCAGTAAGTCCCACTCCTCATGGTGACCACCTAACCCACGCCACAGCATCATCTTTAGGGTCTTATTAAATCGTTCCACAAGACCGTTCGTCTGTGGGTGGTAAGCTGATGTCGTAAGGTGTCGGACCCCAAAGGCCTCCCATACCTGTGCTAGGGTTCTCGAAAGAAAGTTGGTTCCCCGATCTGTTAATACTTCCTGCGGGAACCCCACCTCGCAGAAGATTTGAATAAGGTGGGACGCAAACCCCTTTGCAGAGGTGTTCCGGAGAGGTATCGCCCAAGGGTACCTGGTGGCCATATCTACTATCACCAGAATGTATGAGAACCCCCTTTTAGACTTTACTATTGGGCCAATCATGTCCATAGCTAAACGAGTTATCGGGGACCTTATCCGGGGAAGGGGGCACAAAGGGGCATGCTCCGGTCTATATTCAGACACATTCTGGCATTGAGCACAGGACGTGCAAAACTGCTCCACTCCTTCGTACACCCCTGGCCAGTAAAAGCGATGCAGCACCTGGGTAAGTGTATTTTGAGCTCCTTTGTGCCCTCCCAAAGGGTGATCATGAGCCAGCCGCATAATCAGTTCACGAAACCTCCGAGGAATCACTAGCTGCCTTTGAACTCTACGTACCGGCCCCATACAAGTCTCCCGAAACAATAACCCCCTCTCCACTATAAACCGGGGGAAAGTATTCTCTCCTTCTTGCCCCGCTCGTTCCCAGGCATATTTTAAAGTATCATCTGTCTCCTCTTCTTTACCAAAATGTGGGAACCTCTCCAGTACCTCTGCTGCACCCTCAGGAAACTCCCTCTGCCTATTCAGCCCCTCCCTTCGCTGCAACTGGGCCCTTCTTTTCATACAGGATCCCTTTCGGGCTCTTCCAGGCACCCCAAAAAGATCCAGATGAAATGGAAAAACCTGGGCTAAGTCCATCCCCGAGCCTTCCCCGTGCCTCTCCTGAGCTCTAGTGGTGACCCACCCCTCTTTACTTCTCAGACAATGTGCGAAAGGCTGCCAGTCCCCTCCCAGAATTAAGTCCTGTGGGAGCTGAGGAAGAACTGTCACCCAGACTTCCTGAGCCCCCGAAGGATCCTTGATTTCTACCAGATTTATTTATTTTATTTATTTATTTAGTTGCATTTGTATCCCACATTTTCCCACGATTATGGTTACATTGTGAATAGTTAAGGAAGACAGAGTTATATCGGTCACCTTTGGGGCGTAGAAACTATAGGATATGACGTTGGGGAATTACTACGGTGATCGAATAATAGCAAGAGAGTGATGGGTAGACAGTTTTTATCAGTGGGTAGATTGTTGAATGGGAGAGAGTACGGGGAAGTAGAGTACGTGAGGTAATGTCTTGAGGCATTAGTATGATGTATATGGGATTTATATGTTTTAATCCTTGCGGTATGTTTTTTCAAAGAGATAGGTCTTTAATAGTTTGCGGAAGTCTGTCAACTCATAGACCGCTCTCAGGCTGCGTGGCAGTGCGTTCCAGAGTTGCGTGCTCTTGTAGGTGAAGGTTGATGCATGTAGTACTTTATACTTTATACCTTTGCACTTTGGGAAGTGGAGGTTGAGGAAAGTTCTGGATGATTTTTTGGCATTTCTGGGTGGCAAGTCTACCAAGTCAGACATGTATGCAGGGGCTTCACCGTGAATGATTTTGTGCACTAATGTGCATACTTTAAAGGTGACACGTGCCCTGAGTGGGAGCCAGTGTAGTTTCTCACGTAATGGTGCTGCGCTTTCGTATTTTGGTTTTCCGAAGATGAGTCTGGCTGCTGTATTCTGGGCTGTCTGAAGTTTTCTCATTATTTGTTCTTTGCAGCCTGCGTATAATGATTTGAAGTAATCCAGATGGCTTAATACGAGTGATTGTACCAGGTTGCGGAAGACAGATCTTGGAAAGAATGGTTTTATTCTTTTCAGCTTCCACATGGAGAAGAACATCTTTTTTGTTGTGTTGTTCGCGTGAGTTTCAAGTGTAAGGTGGCGGTCGATTGTGACTCCAAGGATTTTTAAATTTTCAGAAATTGGCAAGTTTAGTTTAGGTGTGTTGATGGCGGTAAATTTTGTTGTGTTGTATTGGGAGGTTAGTATGAGGCATTGAGTTTTTTTCTGCGTTCAATTTCAGTCGGAATGCATCTGCCCAGGTGTTCATGATGTGTAGACTTTGGTTGATTTCGTTGGAGATTTCGTTGATGTTTTGTTTAAAAGGAATATATATCGTTACATCATCGGCATATATGTAAGGGTTAAGGTTATGGTTTGATAGAAGTTTTGCTAGTGGGGTCATCAGTAGGTTGAAAATTGTTGGTGAAAGGGGAGATCCTTGCGGTACTCCGCATTCAGGTGTCCATGCAGCAGATGTGGTTGAATTTGATGTGACTTGGTATGAGCGTGAGGTTAAGAACCCCTTGAACCAATTTAGGACATTGCCTCCGATGCCGAAATATTCAAGAATGTGTAATAGAATTCCGTGGTCAACCATGTCAAAGGCACTTGACGTCAAATTGTAGGAGGAGTATATTAGAGCCTGTTGCGATCCGTTGCTTAAATTTGGTCAGTAAGGTAGTTAGTACTGTCTCTGTGCTGTGATTCGAACGGAATCCTGATTGGGCGTCATGCAGTATTGAGAACTTGTCGAGATAACTTGTGAGTTGTTTGGTTACCACTCCTTCTGTTATTTTGGTTATTAGTGGTATGGATGCAACTGGTCTGTAGTTAGTTATTTCACTAGCGTTTTTCTTTGTATCCTTGGGTATAGGGGTGAGTAAGATTTTTCCTTTTTCCTTTGGGAAAAGTCCGTTTTGTAGCATGAAATTCAGGTGGTTCGTTAAGTCTATTATGAATTGTTGAGGAGCTGATTTCATGAGGTTGCTTGGGCAGCTGTCTAGTTTGCATTGGGATTTGGCGAATCTATTAAGCGTTTTAAGGATAAGGTCTTCTGATAGTACTTCGAATTCGGTCCAGATCCTGTCTGCTGGGTATGTACCGTCTTCAGGGTCTAGGTAGTTCAGGAATGTGGTGTATTCGGTAGGGCTGGTAGGTATTTTAAGTCGTAGTTGTATGATTTTCTCTTTGAAGTATTTCGCGAGGTCGTCGACCCCTGGTATTTCTTTGTTATTGTTTGTAACAGGTGTAGTGTCTAGCAGCTTATTTACAAGGTGGAAGAGTTTGTGCGTGTCTTTGTAGTTTGGTCCAATCATAGTTTTATAGTGTAGTCTTTTCGTCTGTTTTATGGTGTATTTGTATTTCCTCCGAAGTGATTTCCATGCATTCAGTGTGGGTTCATCTTTCTTTTTGTTCCAAGCGCGTTCTAGTTTTCTGACTTGCGTTTTGAGTTCTTTCAGCTCTTCAGTGAACCATGGATTTGATTTTTTCCTGTGCGATGTTCTGGTTTGGATTGGGGCAATTGTGTCTAATATTGTTTTACATATGTTATCCCATTCTTGGAGGAATTGAACGGTGTCTGTGTTTGCTGGCCATTCATTTTGGTAGACCTGTTGCCAGAATATTGTAGGGTCTATTTTTCCTCTCGTAGTGTATGTTGTTCGTTCGTTTTTGTTGACTGCGTTTCTGTGTGTTTTTCGCCAGAGGAGGGAGACATGTGCTTTGTAGTGGTCTGTCCATGGTGTGGGTATCCATCTTGTGTCTAGGTCGAATTTGTGTGTGATGATGTCTAGTGTGTGTCCTTTTTCGTGTGTTGGTTGGGTGTTTGGAGCGTGTAAGTCCCAGAGTTTCAGGAATTCTTTGCATTCTAGTGTGTTTTTTGAAGTGTCGTCTTCAAGATGTAGGTTGATGTCTCCTATAATGAAGATATTGGAGGCCGAGACACATATGTTCGAGATGATGTCCATGAGTTGCGATTGGGAGTCTTTCCATTTTCCTGGTGGTCTGTAGAATAAAATTGTATTGAGGTGTCCTTGTAGGTTTGGGTGATTGATTCTTATCGAGGCGATTTCGAGTTGTGGTGAGGTGGATTCACCAGTAGTTGTGATGGTGAACTCGGATTTGTAAATTATGGCTATTCCGCCACCTCTTTTTCCATTTCTTGTCCAGTGGGTGATTTTATAATCTGGTGGGCATGTATTTTTGATGGCGGGGTCTGTGGGGCCGTGAAACCATGTTTCCGTGATGAATAGAAGGTCTAGTTTTTCTGTGGTAGTCCAGTCTAGTATGTCTACGGAATTGCTTACCGCTGATCTTGCGTTGATGTATCCTATTCGGATTGAGCGGTATGGTTCTGTGGGGAGGTTAGATGTGTTTATTTTTATTAATTGTCTGTTTTCTCGGTGGTTGGATTTGTTGTTGTTGGTTTTCTTCTCCTTCTGTTGGTGGTGTTCGTAGGTGGAGACGTTGCCTTTTGGTTGGTTATGCACGGGGTAGTGGGAAGTGGCCCCATGAATACACTGTATGGAAGTTAGCCTAGTCTCCCCTTTTCCCCTTCCCCCAACTTGATCCCATAAGGTTTGTGAACACATTGTTTGATCCGCCCCAGAGTCCAAAAGCCCCTCCACTGGGACCCCTCCAATCTCCACCCACTGAGTGAACCGGGGCTCCGGGTGTGAGGTAGAATGGGAAATCAACCCTAACTTCACTTTCCAATCCCTCCGCATATGTCCCTGCTACCCACATCAATAACACCATCTTGTCTCCCCATTCCCCCCTTCCCGGTGTCCCTGGAAACCCCTAGAAGACTTATCCCTGCCCTCTGGACAGAACCCCCTGTTTCCTCCCGAACACTGGGATTCTAAGTAATACTCCATCCCTTTTACCACTGCTTCCAAAGTATCACAGCCCCTCTTTATCAAGTCCACTTTAATCACTTCAGGCAAAGCTTCTAGGAACTGTTCCAAGACCAGCTCTTGCATAACCTGCAACACTGACCTCTTGTCTGGCTCCAGCCACTTTGTCACCAGGTCCATTAGCTTCTGTGTCAAGGCTCTTGGAGTGTCCCCCTCCGACCACCTCCAGCTCCGGAACCACCTGCGATAGGTGTGTTTATTTACTCCATAACGGTCCAGAATAGCGCCTTTTAAACACGCATAGTCCGCAACCTTCGCTGGGGACAAACTCTGGAAAGCCGCCAAGGCCTCCCCTGACAATGCTGGAGCCAGATGAATAGTCCACTGTTCTTGAGGCCAGCCAGCTGCCACCGCAACTCTCTCAAATGTCCCGAGATCATCTTCAATGTCATCTCCTTGCGCAAGCTTGCCCCAGGGCAGCCAATTGACTGCCCCAGGTTCCCCCACCACCCGGGGTATGCCATGTCCTGCTTCCTCTGTCGCTGGACCTCGGGTCAGATGCATTATGAGGACGGTAGTTCCTAGCCTTATTCCTCCCTTCCCCCAATCCTTTATCCACCAGGAGGCGAGCTTCTTGCTCATACGGGACATGCACTTGCCTCCTTCGCTCTTTCTTGGGCCGCTCTCGCTTTCCCTGTGATCGTCCTCTCAGTAACCCCTCACACAGTTCAAGTTCCTGGGCTCGGTGTGACGGTAGGATCGGGATGGGTTTTACTTCCATTGGAAAGCAATGGAAGTAAAACCCGGCTGGCTCAATCCGTCCTCCTTTTTCTGGAGCTATTTGGTAACCCTATCCCTGGCTAACACAAGAGATCAACTTTCTCTACTCAATCCATATTTCCCACAAGACACCTACAGTAGCACATCCTATACTTCTGGGTCTTCTTACTATGTCACTGTCACGCTCCCAGGCTTTGAACAAACAGGCATGAACTCTGGAACAACGTGAGCCCTTGGCCTACTGTCGACGAGCGGCAGCAGGAGACAAAATCCCCCAACCAAGACTGGACTAACAGGACTGGAGCTGTAGACAGGCAGGGCTGGAACAACAGGAGACTGGAACGGACTTGGCTTGACTGGACTGGAACCAGATGCTGGAACAAGCTGGGCTTGACTGGACTGGAACTGGATTCAGGAACAAGCCTGGCTTGGCTGGAACCAAAGGCTGGAACAAACTTGGCTGGAACCGGATTCTGGAACAAGCGTGGCTTAGCTGGACTGGAACCGGATTCTGCAACAAGCTGGGCTTGACTGGACTGGAACTGGATTTAGGAACAAGCTTGGCTTGGCTGGAACCAAAGGCTGGAACAGACTTGGCTGGAACCGGATTCTGGAACAAGCATAGCTTGACTGGACTGGAACTGGATACTGGAACAAGCTGGGCTTGACTGGACTGGAACCAGATTCAGGAACAAGCGTGACTTGACTGGACTGGAACCAGATTCTGGAACAAGCTTGGCAGAATTCAGGATACTCAAGCAGGATTCAGGATTTACAAACAAGCTTGGCAGAAACAGGATTCAAGATACTCAAGCAGGAAGGGAACTGAAGCTAGAGACAGACAGGGCAGATACAAACAGGAGGGGACTGGAGCTAAAGGCTACCAGGGAAAAGACAAACAAGCAGGGAAAGAACCAAAGCTGAAGGTTTGCAAGGCAGAGACAAGCAGGATTCAAAGCTGAGCCACACAAGCAGCAGGACTATGGCAGAAGCTAAAGTAGAGGGGACTAGAACAAGCAAGGCAGACTAGGCAGGATACAAAGCTGACAAACAACAGAACAATGGCTGAAGCTCAGGTAGAAGGAACTAGAACTAGCAAGGCAGACTAGGCAGGACACAAAACTAACAAACACTGAACACCAAAGTGAGGCTTGGAACACACAGGACAAACACAACAATATAGATAGAAGCCAGCTCATGAGCTGACCAGCAGACTAGGGGGGCGCCTCAGTGGGTGTTTGTCCTAGCTCTAACTCTTTCAGTGGCGTTAGTGGAGAGGACTGGCCCCAAAGAATTCATTCTGTCTACTAGGGGTGAGCTACTCTGCCCACTTCTTTAGGTGTCGGTCACCCTCCCCTGTCTACTAGGGCTGAGCTATTCTTCCCACTTCTCTAACCCCTCAGGTATCGGTCCCCTGGGCCCGAAGAATTCATGCTGTCTACTAGGGGTGAGCTACTCTGCCCGCTTCTCTAACCCCTCAAGTATTGGTCACCCTCCCTGGCCTAGGCAACTGCCATCTTTTCTCCCCTGCTTGGGACTGCTTTTGACCTTTACAAATAGATTAAGCGCCATAAGATAGCGATATCAATTCCACTAAGGCTTCTTTTACTGGCTGATATATTCCCCCATCAAACAGAGTCCAGGTAGGCACCAAAATTGAAAAAAAACGATGGGGTTTGAAGGGCAGGATTGAGAGAGAGCAACTTCAGCTGCCTCTCTCACTCATGCCATCACATGACCTCCCAATTAGGTCATCTGTAAGGTTTTCTGCAGTGAAGTGAGTCATGAAAGACCTTGGTCTCTATTGTTAGAGAGTTGAGGTCTGGGTATCCAGAATGGTAGAGGAGCCACCCAGCTATTTGACTCATCTTTAAGGAATTCTGATTCTTAAGAATTATTTGTCTTCTTTGGAGAGAGTATTTGTCATTATCTTATATGATCTGGAACAGTGAATTCCCCAGGTGCTCTGTCAAGTCTAATGCAGAGGCGGTCTACCAGGTAGTTAGGTCAGGGCTTAGTTCCCTACAAGTAAGAGCCTCCTTAGTGCTTAGGTAGTTATGATATGGCTCAAATAAGGAAGTGCACCCATTTTCCAGAACACTCATGACATATAAATTGACACTCAGTTCTTCTCATTCTGATGAGGCAGGCATTCCCTACTATCACTCATCCCAAGGCGAATTGACGGGCGTAGGGAGCGGCATGTGAACCATTTCAAAACTCATGGACCCTGAGCAACTCTGATGCATCTCTGCCTATTAAGAGTAGGATTTCAGCATCTGTTGCAAGCATGATAAGCTTGATACTTCGTGCCCTGATGCTCTTCCCGGGTGTAGGGGAGAAGCTTGGGGAGAGGTGGCATGGTCAACAATGGTGGTCGCAAAGGGCGACGGTTGTAAAGCCACCAGCTAGTGTGTTTATATACACAAGTATCCCCCCTGTAAAAAACTACCCCCTACCAACATTTGTACATGTAAATTGGTTTCAAATGTTTATATGTTTGATTCCTGCCTCCCCTGTAAATAGTTGTGTGCAATGCTAATTGGTTTAAAAGGTAAAATCATTATATATGTTTCCCCATCCCACCATTAATGTTGTTCACCCTTTTTATGTTTACATTTATTACACAAGGTTCTCCACTGTTTACAGTTACATTTGTCCACCCAATCAAAGTTTAGATTAATCAACATGAAGCACAAATATTCCCTGTCTGAACAAATATCCTTTATTTTTAAGAACTTTTTAACTTCCCATAAACATTCCTTTTCTTCTTCTTTCATGTCTGAGACTGGTAAAGGCTCTGTGTCAGGCTGGCGCTTGTATTTTACCCAGATCCTTTCAGCTCTGCGGACTTGGCATTTTAAGAGCCTCAGCTCAGGGTTATACCACGGCTTATGTAGGCAAGAAGAGATGGGATGGAAAAGGAGCAGCAGAATCAAGTGTCTTACAAAAAGTGGCATGTAGACAAGTAATTTGGGAGTCTAGCGATTTAGTGAGCAAGTCAGGAGGAAGCTGGAAAAGTGAAGGAGAGAAAGAAGATGGATCTTGTTAGCCGGGCCCCCTTCCACAGACCAGCCCAGGCTAATACCGCTTAGCTTCCCTGGATTCACTGTTACTGGAAGGCTTCCACCATGGTGCAGTCATCGCACCACACTCTCTGGTTCCGGCACTCTTCTCAAATGGCTGCTACCCTTCAGTATCTTTACCAAGAATGCACAGCAACTCCAATGCTTCTTATAGGTTAAGGGTTTTATTTTGCTTAATCTTTAGTTACACAGTTCACAATTCTCATTGATTCCCCTTTTCTTTACATAGTCCAGCTCACTTCACTAGGAAGGTTTAATGAGTGTCTAGCTTCTTCTGACACTGCTTTAACTTCTCAGCAGTTTGTCAGTTCCATTAGCTTTACACCATCAGTACATTTCATCACACAGTCTCAGGTCATTCAATTGGATAATTTCATTTCATTTCTTCCCTGTAACATTCTCCTTCATAGCACTCCCTTCTGACCCCGTAGGCAATTCATTAGGCTAACATCCTCCACAAGCTTCTTCCCCACTGCATCAGCCTTCTCTCCCCAGTCTTAAACAGTTTGGGTGTTGTAACAGACAGAAAACCTTTTACTTTACCCCCTGGGCTCCGTGCTAGAGCTGAGATCTTCATATACTCCTCCCCCTGCCCCTCAGCTGCTTCCATTTTATCATACTCCATAGCCTCCTCCCCCTCTGTTCCGGGGCAGAGGGAGCAGCACGGAACGAGCGGAGCAGACAGGCGCGTGGCACCCCCCAGCGGCGTGCACCCGGGGCGGACCGTCCCCACTACCCCCCCCTTGGTACGCCACTGCTCAATCATGCTTAATAGACCTGGATAAATTACTAGATCAACCTACCTACACTACAACCTTTGTATCCTTATGGTATAACAATAAGACTAAAATAAACAAAAGTTCATGTTTTTGGAAATTATGGTCTGAAAAAGGTATTTGGACACTTCAGGACTTATGTATCAAGGACAGTGCTAAGCTCCTCTCCATCAGCCAGCTACAACATAAATACTCTTTACCACCTTCATAACACTTTAAAAGGCTCCAAATCATACATGCCATCCACAAAACCAAATCATTACATGCTTGCATATCTGTGGAACCTTCCATAAATAAGACAGTTCAACTATTACTTACCAACAGACATGTAGAATCAACTATTTAGAAACTATTTTTGACAAAATGTTATAAACATCCTCTCACATAAGAACTTCATGGGAAGCAGATGTTTCTTTCAAAGTGCCACAACCTGAACAAGAAAGATTTGGCTTAACCTTCTACGTCCTCTGTCTGCAGTCAGCTTCCTACAATCCATGTTCTTTCTATATCACAAAGCCACATGGACACCAAGAAAACTACATATTGCCGGCTACTTGACACTAACATTTGTTGGCATTGTAAAACACAAATTGGAACTTTACTACAAATGTTATATGAATGTCCACATATCCACACCTTCTGGACTGACATATGGTCTACCATATCCAGGATTCTCAACGTCTTGGCTCCACTTTCCCCTCAAATCGTTATTTTCAAGTCCAGTGCATTTCCACAGAATACTACGGAATATCAAAAATCACTCTTGGACATTCTATTAACAATTGGAAAGACTCAACCAAAACTTAACATCCATAAACTAGAACTGGCATCCACAGTCTTAGCTGGTTCTCTTGTTAAAAAAATATAAACTAAAATGTGGCATCCAATAGAAGAAATTTTACAAGCACAATCCTCTACTAACTCCTAATTATCTGAATATTAGCATGCATGTATTGAAGGCTAACAGGTATGATCATAATACTAATTCTATTGTAGTTTCTTGCAACAACTTTGTCAGACTTTGGACATCTCCATTTGTTAATGTTAATGTTTATCTTTGTTACAATTTTGTTATTAACACTAATAAAAGTAATACAATTTCATGGTAAAAAAAAAAAAAAGAAAACCGTTTCAAATTATCAAACTTTTTACAGGAAAATCGCCTCATTCTCAACCCTGATAAATCTAAGATCCTCCTTTTTACTAACCAAACGCCTAGCCGCTTTCATTTGCTCATTTGCCTAATTTCAGTCATAAATAGGACAGGTAGTACAACGCTCCTTGTTCAGGCTGCGCCTTATTTGCTCAATCTAATCTCTCTTACACCCCTCGTCCTTGAACATTCTTGTACACTCTCTCATGATATTGCAAATTGATTACTGCTCAAGCTTAAAGATACACACTGCTTACAACTTGTGCAGAACACTGCTCTTTGAATAATCCACAAAGCCAAGAAATTTGATCACATAATGCCTGTTCTGAAGACATCTCACTGGCTTCCAGTCACTCATCAAATTACATATAAACTACTCTTACTAGTCTTTAAAATTTTAGCTTCTAAGGAACCCCTTTATCTTTACTGCCTCCTGTTAGATTATTCCCCTCTATGTGCTCTCCGCTCACAGGATCAAAATTTACTTTTTGTGCTGACTCATAAACAAGTTCTCCATGAGCATTCTCGTGCCTCCATCTTCTCCATCCAGGACCTTATCACTGGAACCTTCTACCCTCATCCTTATGGCATCAGACATCATTACCAACATTTAAGACAGAACTTGAGACATTTTTATTCCAAGACGCATGTTGTTAGATCTTACCTATGCAACACCCAAACCACCTACCCTGAATTATTTAAAAGCATCCCTATTGTTTGTCCCTCCCCTCTCTCTCGAATATATGAAGTTCTCCCTCCATTCCCTCACTTTTTGTTGATTGTTTATATACACATACTCTTCTCCTTTACTTATTACTTATGAATTGTGAGCTGTCTATATGGCATCGCTGATCAGTGCCACTGAGAGACAGAGACAGACCAGGTCCCGACACACAGGAGCAGGGGAGAGACAGACTGAGGGAGAAAAACCTTCTGCCTGCCTCCAGAAGCCTTGCTGGTGCTGGGCCCTCTTGGAGGCCAGGCCCTGGGAATCTTGCCCCCCCCCCCCCCCCCCCCCCACCGGCAGCCCTGTCACCAACTGGCAGATTAGTACATCTTAATAAATTTGAAACTTGTAAAACAAAATAGAGAAAGTATTTTTTCACTCCATGGACAACCCAGCTGTGGAATTTGTTGCCAGAGGATATGATCAAAGCATCTTGGGATTAAAAGTGATTTGAGCAAATTTGTAGAGGACAAATCCATAAATGATTAATTAGCTAAGTAGAACTCAGAAAGCTATCATTCATCCCTGGGAGGGAACAGCAAGAAATTGATTTTTCCCTTGTAATCTGCAAGGTGACCCAGACTAGCCTCTATCAGAGACATAAGTACATAAGTATTGCCACACTGGGACAGACCAAAGTTCCATCAAGCCTAGCATCCTGTTTCCAGCAGTGGCCAATCCAGGTCACAAATACCTGGCAAGATCCCAAAAAAGTTCAATGCATTTAATGCTCCTTATGTCTAGTAGCGCTATAGAAATGATAAGTAGTAGTAGTAGTAGTAGTAGAAGCCATCCAGACCTTTTTTAAAACCCACTAAGCTAACCGCCTGTACCACATTCTCTGGCAACGAATTCCAGAGTTTAATTATATGCTGAGTGAAGAAAAAGTTTCTCCAATTCATTTCAAATTTTGCTACTTTGTAGCTTCATCGCATGCCCCCTAGTCCTAGTATTTTTGGAAAGAGTAAACAAATGATTCACATCTACCTGTTCAACTCCACTCATTATTTTGTAGACCTCTATCACATCTCCCCTCAGTCGTCTTTTCTCCAAGCTGAAGAGCCCTAGCCGCTTCAGGCTTTCCTCATGGGGAAGTTGTCCCATCCGCTTTATCATTTTTGTCGCCCTTCTCTGTATCTTTTCTAATTCCACTATATCTTTTTTGAGATGCAGTGACCAGAATTGAACACAGTATTTGCGGTGCAGTCGCTCCATGTACTGATACAAAGGCATTATAACGCTCTCATTTTTGTTTTCCATTTCTTTCCTAATAATTCCTAACATTCTATTTGCTTTATTCGCCACCACAGCACACAGAGCAGAGGGTTTCAATGTATCATCAACGACGAATCCTAGATCCCTTTCTTGATCAGTGACTCCTAACATGGAACCTTGCACTACATAGCTATAATTAGGGTTCTTCTTTCCCTCATGCATCACTTTGCACTTGCTCACATTAAGCATCATCTTCCATTTAGACTTCCAGTCTCCTAGTCTTATAAGGTCTTCTCGTAATTTTTCGCAATCCTCTTGCGATTTAACAACTTTGAATAACTTTGTGTCGTCAGCAAATTTAATTTAAATCTTGCCTCACTAGTTACTCCCATCTCTATATCATTTATAAATATGTTAAAAAGCAGCGGTCCCAGCACAGACCCCTTAGAAACCTCACTATCTACTCTTCTCCATTGAGAATACTGACCATTTAACCCTACTCTCTGTTTTCTATCTTTTACCCAGTTTTTTATCCACAATAGGACACTACTTCCTATCCCATGACTCTCCAATTTCCTCTGGAGTCTTTCATGAGGTACTTTGTCAAACGCCTTCTGAAAATCCAGATACACAATATCAACCGGCTCCCCTTTATCCACATGTTTGTTCACTCCTTCAAAGAAATGAAGTACATTGGTGAGGCAAGACTTCCCTTCACTAAATCCATGTTGGTTTTATTTATTTTATTTTATTTTTATTTATTGCATTTGTATCCCACATTCCCCCACCTATTTGCAGGCTCAATGTGGCTTACATAGATTTGTTAACATTGTCATTTCAGGATATCAGATCAGATACTGTTAGTGATGTTTTGTCTCATTAATCCATGCTTTTGAATATGCTGTGTAATTTTGTTCTTTATAATAGTCTGTACCATTTTTCCCAGCACTGACATCAGGCTCACCGGTCTATAATTTCCCATATCTCCTCTGGAACCTTGCATCCATGCCTGATGTAAATTTTTGACTCTCGCAGCTGCTCCTCTAAGGTTTTTTTTCACCGTTCTTCTCATTTTATTATAGTCTCCTTTTTGAAAGTTAAACGCTAACGTATTGGATTTCCTGTGTATACTTACTCCAAAGCTAATATCAAATCTGATCATATTATGATCACTGTTATCAAGCGGCCCCATTACCATTACCTCCTGCACCAGATCATGTGCTCCACTAAGGACTAGGTCTACAATTTTTCCTTCTCTAGTCAACTCCTGTACCAGCTGTTCCATAAAGCAGTCCTTGATTTTGTCAAGGAATTTTACCTCCCTAGCATGCCCTAATGTTACATTTACCCAGTCAGTATCGGGGTAATTGAAATCACCCATTATTATTGTGTTGCCCAGTTTGTTAGCCTCCCTAATTTCTGATAACGTTTCTATATCTGCCTGTTCATCCTGGACAGGTGGATGGTAGTACACTCCTATCACTATCCTTTTCCCCTTTACACATGGAATTTCAGTCCAAAAGGATTCCAAGATGTGTTTTGTTTCCTGAAGAATTTTCAATCTGTTTGATTCAAGGCCCTCCTTAACATACAATACTACCCCTCCACCATTTCGATCCACCCTATCAGTACAATATAATTTGTACCCCAGTGTCCCACTGGTTATCCTCCTTCCACCAGGTCTCAGAGATGCCTATTATATCTAATTTTTAATTTAGTGCAGTATATTCTAACTCTCCCATCTTATTTCTTAGGCTTCTAGCATTCACATATAGACATTTCAAACTATGTTTGTTGTTCCTATTTACATCATGCTCAGTACTTGACAGTATTAATTTGCAATCTTTTGTTTGATTTTTATATTTATTTAAGGACACCTGATCTACTATGATCTCTTTTGCAACCTCACTATCGGGATCCCCTATCTTCCCTGTATCGGTGATATCTTTGAAAGATACCTTATTCTGAACCATGCGCTTTTGAGCAACTGTCGTCCTTCCCCCAGTTTCTAGTTTAGAAGCTGCTCTATCTCCTTTTTAAATGCCGACGCCAGCAGCCTGGTCCCACCCTGGTTAAGGTGGAGCACATCCTTTCGGAATAGGCTCCCCCTTCCCCACAACGTTGCTCCATTCCTAACAAATCTAAAACCTTCCTCCCTGCACCATCGTCTCATCCACGCATTGAGACTCCGGAGCTCTGCCTGTCTCTTGGGCCCTGTGCGTGGAATAGGTAGAACTTCAGAAAATGCTATCCTAGAGGTTCTGGATTTGAGCTTTCTACCTAAGATGCTGGGTTTCATGCACTTTGGTTCTGACCCAGCATGGTATTTCTTATGTTCATGGGTTCTTTACTATGAACTGCTCTTACTCTGAATCTAATGTGATTTCTAGTATGCTGTTTGGGTCTGTGCCTCTCAATCACAGAAGCTAATAGCATTTCATGTTAGTGTAAGAACAGACCCTGAGCCGCAAAACATTCTGCTCTCAGTACACATCCCATTCTCCAAACTCTTCCTGGTAATACTGTGTGTGAGCTGTGCATGAAGGCCAATTGCTTCGCAACCCCATCCTTTATGCCACTAATACACAGTCAACCACTGTTTAGTTTCCATGACCAGGAACCAACTAGTTAATCTGTAACAATAAACAAAGGTTTCTCTCTTATTTTTCATTTGTTTATCAGCAAACGATAATGCTTTGGCAGCATCCATTTCCTGGAACTTTGAACATAGATGTTCTCAGACTTGATACCCTGAAGCTGCTAATTATGATAAAAAATATTACAAGTTGTACTCTAAAATAATTAGCAGTAGCAATGATAAAGAAAAAAAAAAGATTAGTCCAAAGTGACTTTGGTGTCAATGCTTGGGTGTCTGCAAGCAGAAATGCTGAAAATTTGATCCTTGAAATAAAATTGCTGACTGGATTTTTTATAGATTCAATTTGACTGATCAAAGTACTGAAATAACTCAAAAATGAAATCACAGACCTACTGTTAGAAATTTGAAACCTGTCATTAAAATTGTCCGCAGGTCTGTATATACAGATTTTACACTCCCGAGGTCGTAGTCTGCTCCTTAACAAGGGGTGATGCTGTTGTTAGCTCCCCCTTTTAAGGGGATCCTCAGTTCCTAGAGGGGAGGGGGATGGGTAGATTTTAGAGGGGAGGGGGGATCGGGAGGGGGGTAGGGGGAAAATATTTGATTATTCTTCGCCTAGGCACTATTAAGGGGCTCATCATAGATATCAGGGTCTCATTGGTATAGTATCAGCTGACTTCTTTTCTTTCTTTCTTTTCATGTTTCACATCCGGAGGAGAGGTGTCTAGTAATCTTGTGTAGTTTCTGGAACTAACTGATAGTAAGCATCATTTAGTGGGAGGGGTAAGGTGCTGGGTGTTCCATTGTTTAAAAAGTAGATGATTGTGGACAATGTTATATTGTTTCTTCAAGGATCGCTGCTGTTTGTATTGTGGTCTGTTTCATCAATAAAAATTATTGAAACATAAAATTGTCCGCAGTATCTAAAGATGGAGGGTGGACAATATAACACCACTTTTTTTTTTTAAAGAAGGTTCCAGGTTGATCCAGGAAACTATAGACCATTGAGCTTGACATCAGTGCTGGACAAAATGATAGAAACCATTATAAAGAACAAAAATTAGTGAATGTGTAGATAGACATACCTTAATGGGACAGAGTTAACTTCGATTCAGCCAAGGGAAGTCTTGCCTCTCCAATCGGTTATATTTTTGAAGGAGTGAATAAACATATAGATAAAAGTGAGCCAGTTGATGTAGTGCAACTAGATTTTCAGAAAACCTTTGACAAAGTCCCTCATGAGAGACACCTGAGGATATTAAAAAACCATGGGACAGGAGGCAATGTTCTGTTGTAAATTGTGAGGGAGCTACGCGGGTCCCTTCCTTTACCACCCCAAGTAGAGTGTTTACCTGAGTTTATCTGCAGTAGCTATGGGATTCTAGAGCTTCAGACGTTGTTGGCGACCTCAGGAGATCATGCTGCAACAGCTTAAGCCAAAGCTATTCACATGCATAAAAGATATATATATGATGCAAAAGCTCCAAAGGTCCCGAAGGAAGTGGCTTCTGTGGCGGGAAATGGCATTGATGACCTAACTGCGCCTCTGCTGAATTCCAAACACACTGCTCACCCAGCTGACATTGGCAAAGAGTTGTGCAAGAAATAAAAACATCGAAAGCGGAGATTGCTGACTTAGTTGTCATCAGGCTGGAAGAAAGGTTTGTGGCAATTAATGCTCAGGTGGAAGCCGTGGAAGCACGGGTGCTCGATGTGGAGAAAGAGGGAACAGGAGATTAGGCAGATCTATTTGTTATCATTCGGGATTTTGAGGGGGTATTCAGAACACTGGCCTTCACCCTTAAGAATATTCCCTCAGATGGCCTGAACCACCTTAAAACGGGCTGCCCAGGGAGGAACTGAGACAGGAGGGTTGGAGTCAGAACCAGGAAGTATAAAAAGCAGGGCCAGAGTGGGGTTAAGGAGTTCCAGGGAAGGAAGAACTGAAGTCTCAGCATATGCCTTTAAAACCTATGTCAAACGACTGTGGCCTGCCTGAGGTAAGCTAACTTTTGGATTTGAGACTTGTAAGCCCTGTTCTGAGGTCTGGCTGGAGCCAGATCAGGAATCTCTGAGGGAAAGAGAGAGAGAGACAGACAGACAGACAGACAGAAAGAACTTACAGGCTGTGTTTGGGGTGTGGCAGTCAACAGGCACAGACTGTGTTTTGGGCCCTGTCAGCTGCTGGCCCTCCTTAAGACTGTGCTGTCTGAGATAAAGAGACGTTTCATCTTTTGTTCCTGGCTCTGTGACGTAACATGCACCTTTTGGGATCTTGCCGGGTATTTGTGACCTGGATGGCCACTGTTTGAAACAGGATGCTGGGCTCGATGGACCTTTGGTCTTTCCCAGTATGGCAATACTTATGTACTTATGCTGTCTCATCAACAAGATCTGGTAGGATGAAGAGTTCCCTTTTTTTAGTACTGCCAACTCAGAACCTCATTCAAGGGAAGGAGCTGAGTGGCGATTTGCTTAGGACACCAAAAGAGTTGGAGGTGATCCTATTCAAAATGACATTGTCTAAAAATCTGCTCTCTCATATTTACCATGATCTGTCGGAGCTGCTCCCCTTCAGGTCAAAACCGCATGAAGCAATATGGGAGGGTTAGCTGCAACTATCTCTTACTACAGAGGCTTGGTCTCATGTTTATGCGTATATTAGATGCTGCTCAGCAGTGGCTAATTACAAGCAAATGCAATTTACGTTGGTGATGAGACTGTATTGGTGTCCAGCTAAAGTTAAGAACTCAGTGAAGGGAGTCTGCGCTCTCTCGCCTCTGTGGGGGTCTAGTACATATGAACATCTGTGGTGGGAGTGTCTGTGTAGTAAAAGTTCTGGCAGGAGATCTGCACATATGTAACATGGTGGTATGGAATTACCTGGAACTTACAACCAGTTGTTTATTAGCCATTCTTCCCACGTCTCCTCCATGGGCGGTGCATGAACAATTAATGCTTTCTTTGTTTCTGGCTGCAAAAATGACTGTGGTACGAGCTTAGAAGGACCCGATCAGTCCTTCGGTTGGAGCATGGTGTAAGATCTGTGCAGAACTGCAGAGGTATGAGAAAGTTGCGGCAGCAGTATTTGGAAAGAAGGCTCAATATGAAACGAAGTGGAGTACTGTACCATACTGATTGTGCTGATCCACTGTTCCATTCCCAGTTACTGGCTGTCCTTTCAGTTCTTATCTATTTAAATCTTTATTTGGAATTTTCTCAGTGATTTCACTGCTACCACTGCTGTAGTTTATTAACCATTAACTTTTGTGCTATTTTGGATGGGTATCTGGGGTTTAAGGTTGTACTAAGGCTTTAGGACTAGATTCTATATATCAAGTCTAAAAATTCAGCGCTGAAATGAAATTCGCCTAAGCGCATTCTATAAAATATGCCTCAGTTTAGGCATACTTTATAGAATAAGCCTAAATTTCCATGCATACGCATGACTACATTTAGTCGCAGGCAGTTACACCAGGTAAAATCTGGTGTAAATGCCAACACCTAAATTAGGCACAGACCAGGTGTTTTCTATAACAACGCGCATAGATTTTAGAAACACCCATGAGCTGCCCATTCTAAGCCCATGACTGTGCCTCCTTTTCAACTACGCGACTTAGAATTTAAGCTCATCACATTATAGAATATGCTTAAACAGTTCTGGGCATAAATTCTAGTTAATGCCAATTAGTGTCAATAATGGCTTGTTAATTGGCAATTATCAGTACTGATTAACCAATTAGGTTATGTGCATTGTTATGGAATACACTTTGATTTCCGCATGTAAATCTCGGCGTAATATGTAGAGTCCGGGGGTTAATAGTTAAGTTTGTATAGGGGTTTTTATCTCAGCATGTGCCAACTTGGGTGGTTTCCTCTCTTGGACTGGTAACATATCCAGGGTGCAGAGGACGGACGGGCTTTACGCGGAGGGGGTAGGGGAAGAGAGGGTAGGGAGTAGGGTGTAGGGGAAGTGTTAGGTAATAATCTAAAAAGTGTTGCTATTGTGAACAGACTGTGTTTCCGTATACACCTTAATTGAATAATTAAAAAAAGAAAATAGACAGGAGGGCTAATGGTCAGTTTTTGGTAATTGGAGAAAGGTGAATAGCGGAGCACCCTAGAGATCTGTACGTTTGGTACATCTGCGAAATGTTCTTGAGTTTGCTGAGTCTGCATAGTTCCAACTATCTGGGTGTGGTGTATGGTTTGCTGGTTTTATGTATGTTTGGTTATAACTGGTGTATGGTCTGTTGGTCTCTGTGTACTCCTTGGTATGAATGGTCTGTTCCTTTTCTATATTTTATTTGGAGTTCTTTTCCTACTATAAAATGGCCTGTGTGCAGTAATACCGGGTAATCAAGTATTTTCATAAACATAAGGATAAACTAGTCAAGGTCGGTGCATGGTTATTGGGCAACCTAGGTGAACTTCAGCCTTAAGGCCGCTTTCTCCTTCAATTAACTTTCAGGCCCCTAGCCTCCCTCTCCCCAATTAAAAATAATCATGATCACCCCACAACAATCCTATATGAGTGCATAATTGGACAGCATATTTTAAAATATTGAACCTTATTTTGTTTCATATGTAAAGTAATATAGCCTGGTAAATGAGTTACTTGAAAATTGCCCCACCTCCCCTGCATGTAAAGGTGAATCCTGATGGTTCTCTAACTATAAGACTCTATTGTTTAGTTTGACTCCAGCTGCTATTTTCTGCCCTTAGAAGTTGCTGCTCTAGACGACTGCCAAACAGTTACACTGTCTCCAGGACTGGTGCTTTTTAAAATAATTATAAATGATCTGGAAAAGGGAAGAAGAAGACAAGAGAACACTGAAGTAAATAAGAGAGAAATTTTCAAGTAAATGTTTGAATAGAAAATAAAAAAAGAATAAAACAGTGCAGCCGAGGCCCAGAAGGCTTTTTGGCCAGTGATGATCAAGTTGATCAGGTTAGCTCTTTTAGATATATACTATCCAGGAGCTCTTTGAGGCCTTTTTCCTTTCTAAAATAGTACCTAGTCGGACAGGCATATGCATATGTGTAGTCTAGGCTGGGACTTGTCCAGCTCGTGGGATATTGTTTGGTCATCCCAGTTTGGGCATACCAGTACCAAGAGGGTTCAAAGAGTGTATAATAAGATCCACAATTATTGCAAAAAAACCTATTTTATTAGAGTGGCTCTCTGCTAAAGTCCCCTCGCTGTACCAATGGCGGTTCCAAATGCTGTTTCTGATGAGACTGGAAAGATTGGGAGTAGATAATTTAGCATCAGTTCAAGGTTTGAAATTTCTGGCAAATCTTGACACCCGCTGTAAGAGGGCAATTGCTGAATATATAGAGACTATTTACTAGTTTCTAGAGGAGGATAACTAACTCAGAAGTTTTCTTTAAGGATTTAGAGGGGGGTGCGAGGGTTAGGGGAAGAAAATTGTATGCACAAGTGTATTGAAGTTTTCAAGTGATGATGTATACTTATTCAGTGTTTAATAAAAAGATTTGAAACATAATATACCGTCCTAGCCAATGGCTCAGAACAGTTCATAATGTGGATAACAAAATAATTCAACATGCAAACAAAAATAAAATTGCTCTTCATTTTAACATCACTACCATTTAAAATATTTAGTAAATAGTTAAGATTTTGTGTATCTTTTAGGACCATTAAAAATAAATGTCCAATGGAAAAACGTATAAAAATAAGCCATTGGTATGTATGGGCTGCCTGCATTCTTAGTAGACTGGCCACACAGACATCCCAGTAGAGCAGTGAGGCACCCTAAGGAGCACTGTAATGGAATTCACATAAAAGGTACACATCTCATATTGTATGAGGAGCCCTCCAAAACCCACCAAAAGAACTACTGTACACTACTACAAAAGCCCTTATGCCTGCAGGTGGCACCTATATGTGGCTGCTGTAGGTTTTTGGTGGGTTTTAGAGGGATCACACTTTCCACCACAAGTGTAACACATAGAGTGAGATATGGGCCTGAGTCCCCTTCTCTACAGTGCACTGCACCAACCATTAGGCTACTCCATGGACCTGTTTGCTGCTCTAATAGAACTGGCCATAACATAGCATGGTATGTACTGTTTCTTTCACATCTTTGGGGGATGGGAGAGGTCAGTGACCACTAGGGGAGTAAGGGAGGGGAGGGTCGTGCCTTAATCCCTCCAGTGGTCATCTGGTCATTTAGGGCACCTTTTGGTCATTTAGGGCACCTTTTTGTGACTTAGTCGTTACTGAAACAGGTCCAGACCAAAACATCCAACTTTTAGCCCTGGACGTTTTTGCTTTGTTCCATTATAGCAGAAAAATGTCCAAGTTTTAGGAACACCCAAATCCCTCCCCAACACCCTTGTGATTTGCACACACTGCAGAGAAAAACGTCTCAAATCCGAGTTTCAAAAATCGTGATTTAGATGTTTTTCGTAGACAAAGATCCAAATGCCACTTTATGCTATTTTTGAGATGAGTCCCAGTGTATTTCATAACCCCAGTACCACAGAGCTGAACAAGCTATGAGAAGATCGCAGCCTCATGAAACTGGATGCTGGTAACACAAACTTATTCTTATTTATAAAACGATTAGAACATTGCCCAGATCTAAGTTGTAAAAAAGAAGTCATATCATGAGTGCTGTCACCATAAAGAATTTTAAAAGCCATAGAATTAAATTCCTCCTGAGCTGCTACAGGAAGCCCATGGAAAGATTTCAGCAATAGAGTCACACTATCAAATTTAGATTTTTGAAGAATACTTCACAGCACTATTTTGAAGTAACTTCAACCTTTAGAGAGTTCTTATTTATCCCTGTATATATAGAATTACAATAATTCAACTGAGAAAAAAAATTGTAGCATGTGCTATTTCTATAACATCTAGGCTTCATCGCGGACAATTGAAATCTGCTCAGTGTGTTGCAGAGACCATGAAAGCAAGCAGAATGCTAGGAATTATTAGTAAAGGAATGGAGAACAAAACCAAGAATAGCATAACGTATCTGTATCTCTTCATGGTGTAATCATACCTTGAGCACTGTACAGAATTCTGGTCACTACAAGAAAAAGTGGAATTAGAAATGATACAGAGAAGGATAATCAAAATGATAAAGGAGATGGAATGATCTCCATACAAGGTAAATTGTGAGGGAGTGAGTGGTACAGCAGCAGGTTTCCCTAAGAGCCAGTGCATTTTTTCTAGTAAAAGAGGTCCCAGTACTCAAATGCTAGGCCACCCTTCAGGGGTGGGGTGATCACTGAGGGACCCACCACACAATAGCCAGGCCCTCTGCAACTAGTCACAGAATCTATGACAAGGCAGAATTGGTGTGTAGAGCCTGAGCTCTTTCATTAAAACTTGGGGTCCATGGGTCAATTTTAGCAGACAATGGAAAAGGTGCCGGTACTCAGTATCCCCAAATACCCCCTCAAAAAAAGCCCTACTAAGAACACTGCTCACTGAGGTTGCAGCTTAGCCACCTTACGGCAGGTGGTGCTAAACCTGCCATGTCAGAGGCTGAGTCAGAGGGGCGGGGCTCAGACCAGAAGGCGGTAAATGCCCTGGAGCACAGTGGATCAGGGAGGTCCTGAAAAAAGAGGCTTCCCAGGGTGAGGTCTCTGGAAGGGAAGGTTCTGAGAGCAAGGATCCTTCTAGCATATCCTGTTGGCTGTAGTACATGGGGAAGGTCTGGGGAAATGGAGTGGCCTTCAGTGGATGTTGGTACCCTGAGTTTGTGTGACGAAGAGGCTCCAGTAAGGTAGGAGAAATTCCTTGGAACCTAAGTTAAGAGACTCTTTGACGTAACTGTTTAACCTGTGAGAGCTGTCTGTGACAACTACAGGGGCTCTTACTCACAAGGCAAAACAGTGTGAAACCTATTGGGGACAGAGTACAAGGATTGTATTTGAGAGTCTTTATTGAGAATGCAGAGCCTGTGGAGAAACAAGCCTGTTTAATTTCCCTTGTACAGAAATAAAGCTTTCCTTTTGAGCTTTTCACTACCCACTGTCTGTATTTCCAAGCCTTCCAGTTGCACATGTGACCACAGGAGATTAAAGAGGTTAGGTTCTTCATTTGAAGAAGAGACAGCTGAGGGGATATATGATAGAGGTCTATAAAATCATTAAAGGAGTGGAACAGGTAAACTCAAATCAATTGTTTATTCTTTCAAAAAGCATAAAGACACAGCATGAAGTTACTAAGTAGTACATTTTAAAAAAATATATACCACCTGATAGTCAAAGCAATTTAACCGGACAGTTTAAATGTGGCCACCTAACTGGTAATATTCAGCGGCACTTAATCGGACAGTGCTATGGCATATCACCACTAACTGTCCCTGCACTGTCTGATTAGTGGAGGGATAATCCATGGGCAAAGCTTGGAAGGAGCCAGTACTTAAATAATTAGTGGTGACATTCACACTGCTAACCAGTTAAGTAAGCAGCTAAAGTTAGGCCAGTAACCCCCCGTTTACTAAACCGTGCTACCGGCTGGTGGTATGCTAATGCTGACACAGCCCATTCACTTTGAATGGGCTGTATTGGCATCGCCGCATGGCTTAGTAATCAGGGGGGGTAAAAGAGCTGTCTTAACTATAGCTGTGGAGCTAACCGGGCACCGGTTTGAATATTGGCTGGTGCCCAGTTAACTTTCAGGTAGTGGCATCAGGGCTTCTGGGTCCCCCGTCCCTTCTCTGAAAATAAATCAAGCCCAGGCCAAGAACCGCGAGATTGCCTGGAATGGGCAGGAGTGAGTGGCAGGGACCCGAATAAGCTCTGGCAGCAAGTGCAGTTTGAATTAGTCCTAGATTTTTATTTATTTATTTAAAAATTTATACTCCACACTACCACAAAAAGTTCTAGGCAGCTTACATCTCCAACATACATAATATATTCCAAATTTTAAAGTACACATAAAGACACGTTACATAAAATCAATCCATACCAAACACAATAAATGGAAATCATACAAACATCATTACACATCTCTAAAACCTTTGCAAATTCTCTTCTCATCCATTACATCAGATTCTAAACAGCTTTAATTGCCAGTTGGAATTTCATACTCCTTCATATGTTTGTACAAACATAAATATTTTGAGTTTTTCTTAACTTTATTTTAACTTTGAATTTCAGTTTCAGAGGAAGTGCATTCCAGAACACAGGACCAGCAATACAAAAAGTTTTCATTCTTATATTCCTCCAACCATACAGTTTGATAAGAAGGCACAACTAATAAAAATGTATTTGCAGACCTCAGGGAACATCTAGGTTGATAAACGTGGAGTTTAGTTGTCAATAGGATTGACACCTGACCTGTCAGTACCTTAAAAATTATACAAAGAATTTTAAATTTTATTCTATAAGCAATTGGAAGCCAATGAAGCTTCTTTCAAACTGGAGAAAAGTGATCATAGCGATTCCTACCCGTTAAAATTCTTGCAACAGCAACTTCAACGTTTTAAAGAAGACTCCATCATTACTCCTAAATTACGGATTTGACTAACAATTGGGATAGAGTCAGATTCAAATGTATCCGGTATAGCATCACTAGAATAAGTAGTGAAAAGTAGAATTTGTGTTTTTATGACATTCAGGGCCCTGTTTACTAAGCCGTGCTGTAGGCGAACTTGCATTTTTAGTGCATGCTAAAAATTAGCATACACTAATGCTAGAGACACCCAAATGGGTGTCTCCAGCGTTAGCACATGCTAAAAACGTTAGTGCACCATAGTAAACAGGGACCTCAATTTCAAATGGTTGGCTTTTATCCAAGACTGGACAGACTGAAGATATAATTTAAGCTTATCAAACATAGCCCTAATTGAATTGTTTATAGGAACCAGAAATTGAATGCCATCTTCATATATTGTAAATTGTACATTTCAGACAGTTTAGTAATCTACATAACGGTAATAAGATGATATTAAATAATATTGCAGATAAGCATGAACCCTGTGGAACTCCAGTTATAGCAGTAAAATGTTTAGATTTAACCCCATTTTGAACTACACAAAATTGCCTGTTTTGCAAAAAGGAGGAAAACCACCCTAAAACAGCTCCATTTATCCCAAAAGAACATAGCCAGTTAATCAAAATAGCATGATCAATTGTAATGATCAAAAGCAGCGGATATATCTAATGTAACTAAAATAAAGCGCTGGTCTCTAATCAAATCTGATGATATCAAACAGAGAAAGTAATAGAGTCATTTAATATCCAGGACTAATTCTTACTGCGCCAGTCAATACTTAAAAATATTTTAGCTGTACCAGAATCGGTATGCGCTGGGGGTGGGAACTACTGCTGGGCTTCTGTGGTAGCCCAGCGGTAGTCCCAATTTGGTGCTTGGCAAGGCGGCAGTACATGTACCGCCGCTTTGTAAAAGGGGCCTTTAAATTCTTGAGGAGGCTAATTTGAAATTAATTCACTTTATTTATTTATTTGTTACATTTGTATCCCACATTTTCCCACCTATTTGTGGCTTACATAGTACCGGAGAGGCCTTTGCAGGCTCCGGTGTGAACAAATACAGTGTGATGTTGTGGTAAGATCAAGTTCATGTGGCACAGCCACATTATGGAATCGGAGAACAGAAGAGTTGTGTTATGTCCATTACATGTTTTAGTTTGGTTGTGTTGCAGAGATTAGGCATTTAAGTTGGATCGGTGGGGTATGCCTTTTTAAACAGGTTGGTTTTTAGTGATTTCCGGAAGTTTAGGTGGTCATACATAATTTCAAGGCTTTTGGTAATGCGTTCCACAGTTGTGTGCTTATGTAGGAAAAACTAGATGCATAAGTTGTTTTGTATTTAAGTCCTTTGCAGCTTGGGTAGTGCAGATTTAGATAAGATCGTGTTGATTCGGATGTATTTCTAATTGGTAAGTCGATCAAGTCTGTCATGTAACTCGGGGCAATTCGGATGTATTTCCAATTGGTAAGTCCATCAAGTCTGTCATGTAACTCGGGGCTTCTCCGTAGATGATTTTGTGAACATTGGAGCAGCATGTGAACTCTACAGTCAAGCATATGTTCTTGGAGGCTCTTTTGAGGCTTAAGCGTATCAAGCCTTTCTTCCCTCAAGACGTATTCCGCAATCTAGTACAGTCCCTGGTAATTAGCCGTCTTGATTATTGCAACAGTATCTATGGGGGATACACTAACCTGCTCCTAAAAAAATTGCAAACCGCTCAGAATACAGCAGCTCGACTCATCTTCGGCAAATCAAGATTTGAAAGTTCAAGACCACTTCGAGAGCGGCTGCATTGGCTTCCTGTGAAGGATCGCATCACGTTCAAGATCTGCGCATTGGTGCACAAAATCATCTATGGAGAAGCCCCTTCCTATATGGACACTCTCATTAACCTGCCACCCAGGAATTCCCGACGGTCGGCCCGCTCATACCTCAATCTCCACTACCCGGCTCCTTGTGGCCTCAAATATAAGACCGTCTATAGTTCCTCTTTCCCTTATCTCAGCACTGAATTGTGGAACGGGCTGCCTCAAGAGGTTAAATTCACTCCTGATCACCCGACTTTTAAGAAGCAGCTCAAGACCTTCCTTTTTGGCAGAGCATATGCCATGGGCCCTTCTGGTGCCACGCCCTTTTAACCCACGGCTCTCTCTGTGATAATTTATCACCTCCCCTCTCTTCATTTCCTCCTCAGTTATTTCTTTCTCCCTCTTGTGACCTTGTGTTTTGTACTATTGTCTGCATATTAACTATTGTACGCCACATTGAGCCTGCCATTGGGTGGGAATATTGTGGGATATAATGTCATAAATAAATAAAAATTTGAAGGCGATGCGTACTTTGATTGGGAGCCAGTGTAGGTTTTTCGCGGAGGTGTTTTGCACTTTCGAATCCCGTTTTAACACCAAATATAAGCCTACTGCTGCCGTGTTTTAAGTGGTCTGAAGTTTCTTTAAGGTTTGTTCTTTACATCCCGCATAAATTCCATTGTCGAAATCTAAGTGTTTAGTACCATTGATTGTATCAGGTTGTGAAATGTTTCCCTCGGGAAGAATTGCTTCACAGCGGGGACTGTTTTCACCGTACGCCAGGGCCCTTTTTACCAAGCAGGTAAAAAGCTCCTAAAAAAGACATGGCCATGTGGTAAGATTGTTCTTACTGCGTGGGCGATGTGGGGGGAGCACTTACCACCACCCACTGAGGTGGCGGTAAAGACTCCATGGTAAACCGCCAGGTTAGCGCTGTGCTAGAAATTATGGAGGTATTTTTCATAGCGCCGGAAATGGCGCACACTCAAGGTGGAAGTACCGCCGGCAGCCACATTGGGCCGCAGTAGTTCCGGGTTGTTCACACGGCAACCCTTTTGTAAAAGGGCCCTTAACTAGTTATGGTCCTTAGCCAGCTCTAGAAACCCAGAAATTCAGTGGTGGTGCCCGGACATGGCCTGCATTGAAATGTCCAGGTTTAGCGCCAGCGGCAGTCAGCAAAATGCTGAGCTCTGTCAACTAAACATCAACCCCCATAATGTGTAATTTGAAATAAGTAAATGTTCTTGCCCCTGAAGACCATCCCCTTGTGCTAATTCCACTTGTCATTTGCAGACCCCTTCATCCAGTATTATATCTCTCACTATGCAAATTCCATTCCTTATTCAATATCAGATCCCTCCCAGAGCTAATCCTGGTAGAAAGTCTATATTTCCACTCACAGGCATAAAGGGAATTCCCTGTAAATAACTTTTAGTTTCTTAACACACCCATACCCATGTTTAGTACAGTGGGTTCATTAGAACATGCTGAGCTAGGAAACTGTCCAGTTGTACCCCGTGGTATGTAACACACAAAGCCAAGTCCACAGAATGCAAGCACTGCTGTTCAAAGTGCATGGAGGCATAACAAGTTGTTCTCTTAAGCCAATAAACAATATACCCAGTGTTGGTCAAAGTGCTTAAATAAAAGTAAATATAAATTATATATTTTAAATACTTAAGTGAAAGTAAAAGTACAGTTAGGAACACATTAAAAAATGTACTCAAGTGAAAATTTAAAAAGTTATTGTCTAATATTTTTTGAGTAAAACCTAAAAGTACCACAACTACATGAATGCAACTATTAACGTTTTTAGTCCAACAACTTTATTGGCTCAACAATTCAATCCACTTTCCTTTTAGTAAAAGTAAATTTTCAAAATGAGTCACTCATTGCTATGTGCTTGTGAGTTGTTAATCTAGCACAGTTAAACAGCTGTTCAACAACCTGCACTAACAGAAAGTGGGTTATTCAGTCCTGATAAAAAGTTCCTTCAGATCAGACCAGGCTGCAAATAATGCTGATGTCTTTAACTTGGTCTGCAGCTATTGATCAAGAGACTCTCTGTCTGAAACACTTGACTTCCTTATTTATCACTAGTAAAACATGCCCCGTTTCAGGCGCAATGAAATGGCGCTAGCAAGGTTTCCTCCCAACCCCCCTCCCTGCTCACCCCTTCGGCGTTGTGAAGGCACTGACCGCCATTGTTGCGGACCTCGTCAACGCACGCCAACGCCACCGTTCAATGTGCTGAGTCGTTGGTTGTGAAGCCACTGACGCCATTGCTCCGCCCTCGACTCATCACGTTTGACGCGAGGCGGGGCCCCAACACAGTGATTTCGGTGGCTTCACCACCACGAACCTTTCGAACCAAACTACCAAATCTGACCACAAACTGCTTACTACTCACAAAATTGGTTCCCTGCAACTGACCCACCACCCTATAATCTATCCCACCCCACAGTCTACTTGTAAATGGCCCTCACCTCCCCCAAACTATCTCCCCCACAACTGCCCCTCTACTAAAATACTCCATCATCTTACAAATTACCCCACTCCTAAAAACGTATTCCGCCCCCCCCAAAAAAAAAAAAAATTTGCCTCTTGCACACACATACACATTGCAGATAGGGTTGGAAAGGATATCATGAGCCATGGTTGCATACTTTCCCTACTGTTTAAAGTAGTTTTTAAAAACATGCATTAAATTGAAAATAAAGTTAAGATCCTCACTATAACCAGCAGGATTTTAATTGGGGGAATAGAGGGTACAGGCTTGCTTTACAAAGGGACACTTACATTCATTTTTTGGCTTGACTCTGGATACAACAATGACTGAAAAAGAGTACTGGTTACCAAGACAACATTCACGTCATTAAGAGATTTCATCCTAATGCTCTGATTTATAGGGTTTGACATTTGTGTTCTGTCTCAGCAGAGTCTCATCGTACAGCAACGGCATGGATTTTGTTTAAATATTTCACCAGGCTTAGAGCAATCTCCTTCCTGTTCTCATCATGATATTAATGGAGATACTGTGACTGTTTTAGACTTTGGAATGGAATTATGGCATGGAATGATAATATTAGTGGGCTCAATCCAAAAAGAAAAGATTCAACACTTTTTTTCTAGTTGATCTGGTCTTACATCTATTTGGTAAGCTGGAAAAGCTGCTTTCCTCCCTCTACTCCTTTCAGTGATCCATGTGGCCTTGATCAGATCACAGGTACAAGAATTAATCACATGGAAAATCATCAAACCTACTTTCACTCTTTAACACAAGACCTGTCTGCAACAATTAAAACCTTCTTTGTTATAACAGCATCATTAGCTTGAGGAACAGGGCGTATGTACAAATCAGGAAGTACAATTTTTTTTTCCAGTATTCAAATATGAATGAGCCGAAAAAGTATGGGCGGAAATCCATCTAAGGCCCTCTTTTACTAAGCTATTTGTGGTACTTGAACAAGGGCAGCCCAGTAGGTAAGACAGAGCTGCATTTATTAAAGCTGTTAGGTCAGGGGTCCTGTTCCATTCACAGGTAGGAGGAAAAAGGCAACATAAAACTAGTCCTGTAAATGAGAATGTGACATCACTGCTGTAATATGACATCTAGGAGCTTAGCTCCACCAGGGAGTTGGTGAAAAGAGCTTCTCCTCACTTCCCCAGTAGATAGTGTGACCTGGATTACCAGATTAGAGTGTTTGAGTGCGATGTCCACCCGAAAGAAATAGGAAAAATTTAAGTATGTTGCTGATAGCAGCAACACAGAAGGAGGCCACAGATGGTGTAAAATGGCACTGGAGGCTTTGGAGTCAGAAGAGGATGCCCACGTGGCCGCTAGTGGAGACATTACAAAAAAGGATGTGAGTAATGGGTCCAAGCCTTGAAAGAGGAGATGTCAGCAGTGCCAAAGGACATTCAGGCAGCAGTTGTAGTGCTCCGGTCAAAGGTGCATGAGGTGGGCAACCGATTGAACAGGCTGAGGAACAGCTGGATATAGTGGAGCAGTGCTCTGATCTCCCTTCAATCATATTATTATAAGCAGGTGAGATGGGAGGGTGCTAGAGTTGCAATTAGCGCTGGGGGATCTGAGAACAGGTCAGGATGCTGTCAGGCTTCCTCCCTGGAAGCACTGGTTTTGTGAGCCCTTGGACCACTACGGTGGAGCGGCAGTGGCAGCAAGGCCACCTTCAAACGCAGAGCGAGGCAAGGCTGAACTGGAACCCCGGACTGGAGTTCTGCACTGGAATACACAGGACTGGAACGCACCGGACGGGTGCGCACTGGACTGGTACACACTGGAGTGGAGCCCACTTGACTGGAACACATGGTACAGGAACCCTCTGGACAGGAACACACTGGATCTAGGCTTCACCTACACTTAGCCACCGTTCCCCGAGGGTTGAGCCCTCAGGTTCGGGTAGCTGGCAGGGCTTACAGGAAAACCGGAACTGAACTAGCAAGCAGGAACAACAGGAATCAGGATATAGAAGTGCCCCCAGGGCACCTAGGCGAAAGCAGGTAGACAGGCAGAGAATGTCCGGTTCCGGCAATAGTCAGGTCTGGCCACAGGCAGAGAATATCCAGGTTCAGGCAGCTGCCGGCAGCTCGGGGATTGGAGGATTCAGGGGTGGGGGGGGGGGGGGGGCAATACCGGGAGCTGTGATGCTGGGAGAGAAAGATGGATGCTGCAATTGGGCATTCTCGAGAGCTGCTCATTTTCCTGTTGGCTGTGCACTGATTGGAGGAGTAAGGAAAACTGGGTGGGCCTGAGCTGTGATTGGGTGGGCCTGGGCCCACCCAGGCCCACAAATAGCTATGCCCCTGGGCCCCCAGGTACCTAGGCAAAAGCAAGGCAGACAGGCAGGGAATGTCCGGGTTCCAGCAGTAGTCGGGTCAGGCAGCAGGCAGCAATTATTGTGGTTCAGGCAGTAGTCAGGTCAGGCAAGTATCGGGGTTCAGGCAGTAGTCGGGTTCAGGAAGCAGCAGCAAGTATCGGGGTTCAGGCAGTAGTGGGTCCACGCAGCAGGCAGAGAGTAGTCAGATACAGGCAATGGTCAGGTCAAGTAGCAAGACTATGGCTGGAGGTCCAGTAGCAAGGAGTACTGGCAGCGGACAGGACTAGGGCTGAAGCTCCAGAAGCAAAGGAAAACACACACAGGAAAACCAGAAAGCTAAACACAAGAAAACTAGTAAAGCTGTACACAAGCCAACAAGGAAAGCTTTGCCCAAGCTACTAGTAACAAGCTAGAAACTCACACTGAACTGGACAAGGTAGCAGTGCACAGAGCACTGTAACATACCAGGGACCTTAGACGATGCAAAGGCTGCAGTCTCTAAGTGATTAATAAAGCCCTTCAACACCTGAGGAGCAGCTGCAGCCATCAGTAAGCAACTACGGAGGCTGTCCAGGCACAAACAAGAGAGACAAGTCCGGCAGCCTGGAAGAACCGGACCGGACTAAAGTCTGGAATGGGTAGGAACAGCAAGATAAACTATGGCAGCCACTGGCTCTGGCCACCAGCAGGTGAGAGGAGCACAAACCAAGGAGCAGGCAGAGCGCACACAGAACATAGACTTAGAATACCTAGGTGCAGCACAGAGGAGCAAACAGAGCCAGGCTGGAGACAGAGGTAGAGCTAACTCAGGCAGTTCCCCCCCCCCCCCCCCCCAGGTGCAGTAGAGTGGAGTAATTAGAGCCATGCTGGAGCAGCCAGCACACAGAAGGAAAACTACTCCAGAAAGGATAGGCAGAAGCCAGCTTAGAAGCTGTCTATTAGATTGTAAGCTCTTTGAGCAGGGACTGTCTTTCTTCTATGTTTGCGCAGTGCTGCGTACGCCTTGTAGCGCTATAGAAATGCAAAATAGTAGTAGTAGTAGTAGTAAGGTAAGTCTGAGGGTGGTCACGGCCACAGACGTGACAGTACCTCCCCCTCAAGACCCCCCCTTCCGGTCTCCACGGGGGGTTCAGGTGTCCAGGGGTAACTGTGGTGAAACCTCCTGATAGGTTTCAGAACCCAAACATGGATCGCTGGACTGGAAGCAACAAGGAAGTCCAGCACTTGCGGCCAGGAGCGGGTCTTGTAAACAGGAGGCTCTTTCGAACCACCGCTGGACGGAATAAGAAACTTGGATGCATCAAGAGGAGTCCTACTCAACCGGAGCCCTTCTCTGAGGGGATCCCCAACTTCTTGGGCCTCCTGGCATATCAACATAGTAGCAGGAACAGGGCTAGCATCCAAAGCTGGGCTGGGATTGGGACCCAAACAGGAATCAAAAGCTTGACTGTAACTGGAACCAGGAACTGGATCGGGATCAGGAGCTTGACTGGACCTGGAACCCAGCGCGGCCTCAGCATCCTGGCTGGCACTGGAACTCAGAGTGGACTCAACATCATCTTGGCTGGAACTCGAACTCGGAGTGGACTCAGCATCATCTGGGCTGGAACTCGAACTCGGAGTGAACTCAGCATCTTGGCTGGAGCTGGAACTTAGCTCGTACGCCATATCTCAGCTGGAGCTGGAACTCTGAGTAAACTCAGCACCTGCGGCTGGAACTGGAACTTGGAGTAAACTCAGTGTCTGAGCTAGAACTGGAGCTTGGAGGCAGACTCAGCATCTGGGCTGGAACTGGAACTCGGAGCGGGCTCCGCTGCAGGGATTGAACTGGAACTCAGAATAGATTGCAACAGCTTGGCTGGAAACTGATGCTGTTCTGGTTGGACTGGAACGACCTTCTAAGCTGTCACCTTTCGGGCGTTGGCTTCAGGAGTAGTCCGCAGGCAGGCTCCAAGAGAAGACTACAGCGGTACTCACAGAGCGTAATAGCAGGATCAATAGCAGAAACTGGGTTTCTCTGGACCCCAAGCCGCTGAACTCGCCTTCTCTCAGCTACAGCTTCGGGGGTATTTTCCAAGGCTGGATCAGAACAAAGTCTATCACGGTACTCTTGGAGCGTCATCTCATCATTAAGGGCTGAAACTGAAGAAACCTTTCTAGGCTGGATGCTCAGCCTGGTATCAGGAGCAGTCCCGGGATTGGGACCCGGACTGGAATTAGGGGATTGGGACCCAGACTGGAATCAGGACTTGAACCGGGGCTTGGACCCGGACTGGAATCAGAGTCTGGACTGAAACAGGAACTCTGAAACCGGAGCTGAATCGGGACTGGGACCCCGACTGGAATCAGAAGCTTGACTGGCAGCGCCCCTCAAACTGGACTCAGGAGCTTGGCTGGGAGCGCCCCTCGAACTGGACTTTAACTGAGGCTTGGCAGAAAAAACCCCTCGGACAGGGATCAGAGGCTCGGTCTGAAGCACCACTCGAACTGGTCTTAGGAGCTTGACTGGACGGGTCACTTGGACAAGATCCCGAGGCTTGACCCGGAGCGCCACTTGAACAGGACTTGGAGGCTCCATCAGAAGTACCCCCCCGAACTGGCATCCGGGGTTTCACTGGACGTGCCACTTGAACGGAGACCGGAGGCTCAGCCAGAAGCGCCACTCGAACATGAATCATAGGCTCAATCGAAAGCGTCCCTCGACGGGACTCAGAGGCTTGATTGGGAACGCTGCTTGAACTAGAATCGGAGGCTCAGTATGAAGCACCCCCAGACTGGACTCAGGTGCTTAGGTGGCAGCACTACTTGAACTGGAGTCAGAGGCTTGGTTTGAAGTACCCCTCAGACCGGCTTAGGAGCTTGCTGGACTTGACATCCCGAACAGGAGCTGAACTGCGACAGGAACCCAGATTGCTCTGTACCACTGCTGGGGAGCCCATGAGCGTGGGCCTTCCACAGCGTATTCTTTCAGCCTCCGCTTCTGGAGTATCCCGCAGGGCTGGCTCCTCGAGAGGTCTGGAGCCGGTATTCATAAAGCTTAGTCGAAGGATCGATATCCGAAACTGGGCTATGGTGGACCCTACGCCCCTGGAGACGCTTTCTCTCGGCTGCCGCTTCCAAAGTATCTCTCAGGGTTGGGTCAGACAAAAGTTTCTTCTGGTAATCGCGGAGGGTCAAAAACGATTCACAGAAAAATTGGGTTGATATAGGGATCCAACCACAAATTAAGAACTACGTCCGGATTGTCCCTAAGGAACACGGACATGGGCAGCAAGCCCTGCTGGATGGATTATCTCGCCGGACTCATGGCCTTTGCATTCTGTCAGGCTTCCTCCCTGGAAGCACTGGGTTTGTGAGCCCTTGGACCACTACCGTGGAGCGGCAGTGGCAGGCAAGGTCACCTTCAAAGCAGAGACGAGGCAAGGCTGGACTGGAACCCCGGACTGGAGTTCTGCACTGGAATACACAGGACTGGAACGCACCGGACGGGTGCACACTGGACTGGAACCCACTGGACGGGTACACACGGGACCGGAACCCACTGGACAGGAACACACTGGACCTAGGCTTCACCTACACTTAGCCACCGTTCCCCGAGGGTTGAGCCCTCAGGTTCGGGCAGCCGGCAGGGCTTACAGGAAAACCGTAACTGGAACTAGCAAGCAGGAACAACAGGATCAGATACAGAAGTGCCCCCAGCAGTGGCGTAGCCAGACCTAACATTTTGGGTGGGCCCAGAGCTAATATGGGTGGGCACTTTGTATACAGGTATGAGTAGTGTTTCTTGCTACAAAATAATGCATTAGAATGCACTTGATGATGGATTAATAAGTACTATGCCCAACATCTGCCCTGCATCAACATATGGAAAAAAACAATATTTTTAAATATGGTTACATTACCCCACATCTTAAACTTGACCAGGCGTAAGTCTACTATAATGGCAAACATCTCAACACACATGACAGGATCCTACAGTATAATTACAGCAATGATATTATCCTTCAAACTTTGCATCTCTACCCCTCCATCCAGCCCCGTAGCCCTTTGCAATGAGCCTACCCCAACATTATTGGTGGGTTTCTGGGTGGGGGTGGGCTCTTCACTGTCTAGGGAAAAAAGGTTAAATATACCTTTTTTCCCCTAGGCAGTGAAGAGCCCATCCCCACCCAGAAGCCCACCACCAACATTACACTCACAAAAAAAAAACATTCAGACAAAAACTGAAATGGAGACCCCCTTCCCTCCATCCAAGAAAGCCAGTCTCTACAAGCAGGGCAATACGGGTAAGAGAGAAACATAAATGTTTTTTTTCTCCTGTACTCTGCAATATACAAAACTAAAAAAAAAAAAAAAAATTTAAAGTTTTTTTAAAAAGGTACATTTCACAAAGCAGGCACATCTCAATCTTTAAAAAATATTAAATAAAAATAATTTTTTTCTTTTCTACCTTTGTTGTCTGCACACTTTATTTTTATGGGTGAACTGGTCCCACTCTCTTCCACTTTCCATGTATCAGTCTTCTAAATTCTTTTCCAGGTTGGCTTTTCCATTTCTTGTCTCTCCTCTTGTCTTCATCCTTTCCCATTCAATCACCAAGTCCCACTCATTGAGCTAATTTGTCTTTGCTTATATTAGTTTCAGAAATGTTATAGGCTCCCAATAGATCTTGTTGCTTTTAACCATCTATCTTTTTCACAATTCCGCTTTTCATTTGTTTGATACAATTTGAGGTACTGAGAAAATGGATTGTTCAAATATTTTGTTTAAGATAATTTATGCTGGGTTTATGGACCTGATATTTTACTTAAAATTTGTCTTAAAGTCCACTTGCTGAAACCAAACTGTATCCAAAACCTTTTCCATTCTTCCATAGACCAAGATTGTATCCATAATTTTATGGAAAAGTATTTTTATTGATGAAAGCATAAATGATACAATATCATGCCAATCCTTAAAACTCCAGTGGCAAACATTTCAGACCTGTACTAATACATCTGAACTTCTATCATCAACATTTTATTCCCCCCCCCCCCTCCCAATCCCTCCCCCCTCCCCCTCCCTTTCCTTTTTTATGTTTATTGACCATATCCATTATTGAAGAGAAAATCTGTACAGAATGACTATCAAGGAAGTTTTACAGGAACCTTTGGACTGTATCAAAACAGTGATCGAAGCATTGTTCAACAAGATTCATAATGAAAATAAATATGGAATGTTGTCAACCTTCTGTAGTCAGTACATGTAGTCCCTGTGTTTCACTACTTTCCATGTCTCCTCCATCATATGCCAAAGTTGTGATTCATCAACAAATTAACGCCCACAGGGCCGGAGGAACATATCATAGTTGTAAATGTCATCCTCTTTTCCCTATCTCCCATATTCCCATCATTCTATATCATACTCTTCCCATCTACCCTCCCTTCCCCTCCTAACCCACCCTGAGATATCTTCCAGAAATGTATCACGCTGTAAAATCAAAGGGAATTCAGGACCAGACTTCTACCTCTGGTATGTATCCATAATTTTAAGGTGTTTCTTCCCATGGATAGTTATTCTGACAGAATACAGGTGTGCCACCAGCTTTCTGAAAAGCATTGTATTTTGTCACGTGGTAGGATTAGATTTTAAAAAATCAAAAGTTAAAATAAAGAGGCGGGAATTTTTATTTAAATGAAACCATTTATGATAGACCACCGTATTTGGAGTGGATGGATTTTCAAATAAGCCATTGTTAATCCTTAGAGTTTCCATGGGCTTTATTGTCTTTCTTGTGATATATTTTTCTCTTCACAACGTATCCAAGAACTTTACTTCCCATGAAATGTGTCCTACAGAAACAAAAAAAAAGGCGCTTCCCTCTACCTTTCTAAATTTTTGACATAAGGCTTTATCTACCCACCCCTTTAATAGCTAGAGACATGCACATTGCACAATCGTTACCACAGCATGGAAGAGTTCCTATGTCACCCCTTCCACAGAGGATGGCATTATCTCCTCTAAGCAATAAGTAAAGAATCCATATTCCAAGGTGCTGGTCTGACGATCTTGGGGGGGAGGGAGATTATTAAGAGAAAGGTAATGGAGATTTTAACCCCTCCCCTAAAATTCACTGGTTTTAGTATAATCCCATTCGAGTATACTTCTCTTCTTCCAAAACTAGAAACATTTGAGTCCTTCGTTAATTTAAATTGAGTCCATTCATATTTTCGCTTCCTTCTCCACAAAAATAAACATCTTGATTTTTTTTTTCTGTCGTCACAAGTTCATGCAGGTTAAAGCTCCTTTCCATCATCAATTTTTTTTGTTTTATATTTTTGCTATTTTTTAGCTTTTAAATTTAACTTTGAGGTCTTCATCATTATCCTCCTCTTGAAATCCTTATCCGATGTAGGGTCATTTTCCTCTCTCCATTGTCCACTCTTGGCTCTGGCTCTTCAGTCGTCGTCCACATCCTCTGTCTCCGACTCGTCCCCACCCCCATTGCCACCGCCTCCTCTGCTGCCTCTGGGCCCGTGGCGCTCGTACAGCTTGTCCCGCTGGCGCTCCTCATCAAAGAAGAAGCATTTGGAGTCTACAGTGATGGACATGCAGTCGGGCAGCTCACCGTACAGGCCCCTACCGGGGCTGCCTCTCCAACCGAGCTCGTCACCACCATAGTCGTCGCCAGCCGGTCTCGTCCCTGTCTCTTTCTTGCTTTCCTTCCAGCATCCCCCCCCCGGTCTTCCAATCCCTCAAGTCGCCAGCAGCTTCAGCAAGAAAGCAGTACACACACTGCTTTAGACCTACCCCGGAAGCCTTTCTCTCTCCTACAGTTTCCCTCCTACGCGGGAACAGGAAGTTGAAGCAGAAAGAAAGGCTTCTGGGGGCAGGTCTAAAGCAGCGTGTGTACTGCTTTCTCGTTGAGGCTGCCGGCAGCTCGGGGATTGGAGGATTCAGGGGTGGGGGGGGGGGAGCAATGCCAGGTGCTGTGATGCTGGGAGAGAAAGATGGATGCTGCAATTGGGCATTCTCGAGAGCTGCTCGTTTTCCTGTTGGCTGTGCACTGATTGGAGGAGTAAGGAAAACTGGGTGGGCCTGAGCTCGACAAGTATAAAAATCGTGCACAAGTGATTCAGGATATCTGTGCTCAAGTGTTAATAAGGGATCTGAATTCGGATCAGGCTGACTTAGGCTCTTGTAAAGTTAAGCTGGGTGCAACAGAGTCTGGGATTCAGTGGGATTCAGCTCCACACATGATATCATTGTCTGTTTTCATGAGTCTGGAGTTAAAGAAAACATTTGGAGAAAAGCCAGGGCCTTAGAAGTGGCTTGGGACAATTGTAAGGTTTTGGGTTTTCAAGACTTGGCCAAGGCAACTTTGACAAGATGCAGAGAGATGAGGGAGGTGACTAAATACTTGCAGGAAGCTAACTTGAGATATAAATGGTTTCACCCCTTTGATCTCTGGATTACAGTTAAAGGAAAGTTGTGTCGTGTCCAGACTGTAGTGGAGATGTGGAAAGCCCTGGCAGACTTGGGTTGCACGGACCTGCCAGTGAAAGTTTCTCCTAAGCGGTCAACATATGAGAAAGGTAGAAAATCAGCATGACAACCGGTGCAATTCACCAGAGGGCAGAATACTAATGTGGGCATGAAAGCGATAGCTTCAGAAACCTGACTTTGACAATCAATGCACAGAGACAATACTCTTACCATGTATTAAATGCATTGCAGGGAAGATGGATGCATGTAACACCATCTGTTATCTGATGCATGAACAATAAAATGCACAATATTATACCTCATGTTAAATGTAGGGCAGTGTCCCTGCCTATTCTCTGTCCTATTTGTCATTTCGGGATCCTTTTACTAATCTGCGGTAAAAGGGGGCCTGTGCTTGAGTCAGCACGTGTTTTTGATACGCGCTGAGGCCCCCTTTTACTGCAGCAGGTAAAAGGATGTCTCTTTTTTTGAAAAGAAATGGCCTTGCGGTAAGTGAACCACTTACCACACAGTCATTTCAGGGGGAAGTCCTTACCGCCACCCGGTGAGGTGGTGGTAAGGGCTCCTGCGCTAACACAGCAGTAACTATTACCACCAGGTAAACACTGGCGCTACAAAGCAATATTTCTGTAGCACTGGAAATGGCACGCACTGGGGATGGAAAGTACTGCCGGGCTGCTGTGGTAGCCCAGCAGTAGTTCCTGTCCCGTGATACGTGGAAAAGCATATGCAAAGTTTCCATATATCAGATTCCATACACATTTACCATAGACTCTCATTATAAACCTGAACAAGATGATGGTACGCCTTGTAGCGCTATAGAAATGCTAAATAGTAGTAGTAGTAGTACTGAAAAAAATTTTTTTTAAGATTTTTAAACAATTTGTTTTAGAAATGTATCAGCTCCTAAACTGTGATCATTTTATTTCATGTTCTTTCTTCTCCTCGTTAAGTTGATGTTAGTTTTGCAGGAGATAATTATTTTATTTTATTTTTATTAAATTGGCATGGTATTTTATGATGTATAGTTTTTGATGTAATTGTTTTGGGCCCTGTTTACTAAACTGGTAAGGTTTTTGAAGTTGTTGTGTCATAACTGCCAAAATTATCCCCCGTTTTAACTACTGGGAGCATTCCCAGTATCTTGCTGTATATTGATTCTTTACAGGGCATTGATTGCACTGTACATAACACAATACATTTAGCATGCCTATTGAACAAAAAGATTAAACAGATTAAAAGTATCAGTCTTCACAATTGTCTGTATGTTAATATATCTCTCTTTAATGACCACTGTTATGCTCATTTTACTAATTAAACTTAAGTATGTTGCCTATCTTCTTCTTCATATGATGTACAACTTTTATTCATATTCCATTGTATAATTGTTATCAATCTTTCACTACTGTAAGCCACATTGAACCAATTAATGTCTTTTGGATAATGTGGGATAATAAACATCAAATAAATAAATAAACTTGCGCGTTGACTGCACCATTTTATCTGCTGCATTAACTCTTAGTGTGGTAACTACTTCCACGTTAACTGTAAAGCATAGTTCCCACCTAATCTCCACCTCGTTCCGTGATAGCTAGTAAAGCAGAAATTACGTTAACTGTGATTTTAAAAATAATTTTTTACTTCACCTTGAACCTCTTGCTGGTAGAAGTGGAACATAAATGTCATTTTAAATCAAATTAAATTGATCTTCTACCTCTTTTCTAACTATTTTAGTGCTTCTGACCTGACCTCTAGAGAATAAATAGTTCAAATATCTCTCCACTTTTACTTTCCAGAGGAATTAGGCAGAATGTGGAGCCAAGCTATGGACTGTGGCGTCTGGGTGGCAGGGCCGGTGTTAGGGGTGGGCAAACAGGGCAATTGCCTTGGGCCTCCATGTTAAAGGGGATCCCAAACCTGCCTGAATTTGAAAGAGAGATGGCCTGCATGCAAGCTTTGGGGCCTCCTTTCTAGCATCTGTCTTGGGCCCCATTACGTCTAGCACCAGCCCTGCAGGGTGGTACGTTCATCAAGACGGTTCCTGGATCGGGAGGGGTGCTGGATTGTGTGGTGGGTGTGGGGGGGCCAGTGATGAAGGAGTGCTGGATCGAGGGGCCATGATTGGACAGCACCTTACAGAGACCATAGTACACCAAAAGGTATATTTTCAAAGCACTTACACTTACAAAGTTATATGGTAACCTATAGAACTTTGTAAGTCTAAGTGCTTTGAAAATGAGCCCCCAGGTGTCTTTAAATAAGTCTGATCTTCAAGGCCCTTAAAGGAAATGGCCCTGAGTACCTGAAGAATAGGAAGATCCTCTACGCACTGCCAAGGACACTAAAATCCTCTCAAGGACTATCACTAACCACACCCTCTCCAAAATGTGATACCTGCAAGCGAGCCTTCTCCGGAGTAGCCCCCACACTCTGGAATGCACTGCCTGAAAGGCTCTGCTTTACACAAGACTATCTGTACTTCAGGAAGCAGGTGAAAGCTTGGCTCTTCAACCAAGCCTTTAATGGAAGAAGTAACTAACTTGTTAGTCTCACTCACACACACAAGGAGTGACTCGGGCTGCAGCAGGACGTTTATCCACTCCTACCCTAGCTTTGAGATAATATTTAACCATCTCTCTGACCTCATGTGCAACTTTCTTTAAATACGTCACCTTACTTTCTAACTGTTCTTACTTTCTTACCTGTCTATATGTTCCACCTTTGCTTTACCCTTCACTATCAATTAAAATGTTCTATTACGTATTGTATTGACATTGTAAGTAGTATACTATCAGGCTTATTTTCGAAAGAGAAGGGCGCCCATCTTTCAACACAAATCAGGAGATGGGCGTCCTTCTCCCAGGGTCACCCAATTCGGCATAATCGAAAGCCGATTTTGGGCGTCCTCAACTGCTTTCCATCGCGGGGACGACCAAAGTTCACGAGAGCGTGTCGGAAGTGTAGCAAAGGTGTGCCTGGGGCATGCCTAACACATGGGCGTCCTCGGCCGATAATGGAAAAAAAAAGGGCGTCCCTGACAAGCACTTGGGCGACTTTACATGGTCCATTTTTTTTTACGACCAAGCCTCAAAAAGGTGCCCAAACTGACCAGATGACCACTGGAAGAAATCGAGGATGACCTCCCCTTACTCCCCCAGTGGTCACCAACCCCCTCTCACCCTAAAAACATTTTTTTTTAAATATTTTTTGCCAGCCTCAAATGTCATACCCAGCTCCCTGACAGCAGTATGCAGGTCCCTGGAACAGTTTTAGTGGTTACAGCAGTGCATTTCAGGCAGGCGGACCCAGGCCCACACCCCCTACCTGTTACACTTGCGGTGGTAAATGTGAGCCCTTCAAAACCCACCAGAAACCCACTGTACTCACATGTAGGTTCCCCCCTTTCACCCCTTAGGGCTATGGTAGTAGTGTACAGTTGTGGGGAGTGGTTTTTTTTTTGGGGGGGGGGTTGGGGGGCTCAGCACACAAGGTAAGGGAACTATGCACCTGGGAGCAATTTTTGAAGTCCACTGCAGTGCCCCCCTAGGGTGCCCGGCTGGTGTCCTGTCATGTCAGGGGGACCAGTGCACTACGAATGCTGGCTCCTCCCACGACCAAATGGCTTGGATTTGGTCGTTTCTGAGATGGGTGTCCTCGATTTCCATTATCGCCAAAAACCGGGGACGACCATCTATAAGGTCGACCTAAATTTCGCGATTTGGGCGTCCCTGACCGTATTATCAAAACGAAAGATGGACGCCCATCTTGTTTCTATAATACGGGTTTCCCTGCCCCTTCGCCGGGACGTCCTGTGAGGACGTCCTCAGGAAAACTTGGGCGCCCCTTTCAATTATGCTCCTCCACACCATACTTTGTATTGTTATTTGAATATTTTTATTGCTGTAATTGCTTATTGCCAGGACCGGTCTTAGTAATTGCGGGGCCCTGTGCAGGCCAGTTCTGTGGGGCCCCCCCTGACCCCTTGCCTAGCCCCATCCCCAAATGACAAGGATTTTTCCCCCCAATTTTTTTATTTAAGATTTATGGTGAGTTCTCTTTGTTTACCCAATAGAGAAAGAAAGTGGGGTCAATTTAAAACTGGAAGATGCCACTTCACTGCACAACAGGAGCTAGATTGGCCTTGAAGGGGGAGACAAACCAATTGTGTTTGAAATTTTTCCAGGTTATTGGACCCCTGCACACTAAAGTAAATTCTGACTTTAAAATAAAGTCCAAACTTCTCAACTTTCAGGCTAGAGGTGAGATACCTGATTCTTCTCTTAAATTTAATGCTTATTGCTTAATTAATTAATTAATTAATTAGCCCTGTGAAACCTTTTCTTTCTTTCTATCTTGTCCTGCCAAGCTCTGATTGATAGGAAGAGAGAGGAGAGGCTGTTAAAACAGCATTGAATTCATTTGAGACTCAAAAGTAACATTTTACACAGCTGTAATTATTGGGAATATTTAGATTAAAAAGTTATATTCTTAGACAATTTTAAAGGTTAATTCAATTGGAAATTCTTTGGTCCTGGTCCCACCCAGCTAGAAAATTCCCTTGATAAAACAGCAGTTAGCTGACACTTGGGGACTTCTCACCACTGCCTCAAAGAATAAAACCACATAAGAACAGATGGTTCACAGTAGGCTCGGGCAGACTTCATCATGTGACACAGAAGCATCCGCCCGCACAAGTGTTGCCACTACAAAATTCTTTCACTATAGCACTCTGATATTCCTGAAAATAAAACTGAAGCAGAAAAAGAAGACAAAGCAAGGAAGGGGGAACAAAAATATGAGAAGGTACCCAAAGAAAAAACACCCTCACAAATCACTAAAACCAAAACACATACTAGGAAATGTACATGGAAAGCGATGACCACAAATGCTCGCAGTCTAAGCAATAAAATTCCTGACCTTCAAGCCCTGATTTTGGAGTCTGACTTGGAGATAGTTGCAGTCACAGAGACATGGCTCAATGGTTCCCATGAATGGGATGTAAACATACCAGGCTATAATCTTTTTAGGAAGGATAGAGAGGGACGTACAGGTGGAGGAGTAGCTCTGTATGTGAGAAATGATATCCCAGCGACTGAAATGACAGGGAACTGGGGAAAGGAAGAAGCGATATGGATCACCTTAAAAAGAGAGGATAGAACCTTGGTCCACGTGGATGTTGTCTATAGACCCCCGACACAATTGGAAGAACTAGATAAAGATCTGATCGCTGATATTCAAAAGTTGGGGAAGAAAAGAGAGGTGCTGTTGTTGGGAGATTTTAATCTGCCGGATGTAGATTGGAAGGTTCCGTCTGCAAAATCGGAAAGAAGTAGAGAGATTGTGGATGCTTTCCAAAGTGCTCTGCTCAGACAAATGGTGAACGAACCCACGAGGGAGGCAGCCACGTTGGATCTGGTGCTCACGAATGGGGATAGTGTGTCAAATGTCCGAGTAGCTGTGCACCTTGGAAACAGTGACCATCAAACGGTTTATTTTGATGTAACGGCTCATGTGGACGGCGATTTCAAGCGAGCTGACTTTAACAAAATGGGAGAATACCTGAGGAAGGAGCTGATGGGCTGGGAGGACATACGAGAAGTGGAAGGACAGTGGTCCAGGCTAAAAGAAGTAATAAACAGGGCCACAGACCTTTATGTAAGGAGAGTAAATAAAAGCAGGAGAAAAAGGAAACCGATATGGTTCTCAAAGCAAGTGGCTGAGAAAATAAAGATTAAAGAGTTAGCGTTCCAGAAATATAGAAAATCTCAAGAGGAGGAACACGGGGAGGAATACCGGATGAAACTGAAAGAAGCCAAGAGAGAGGTACGTCTGGCGAAGGCGCAAGCGGAAGAACAAATGGCTCGAAATGTAAGGAGGGGAGACAAAAACTTCTTCAGGTATATTAGTGAAAGGAGAAAGACTATAAAGGGAATTGTGAGACTAAAAGATACAACGAAACGCTATGTAGAAAATGATGAAGAAAAAGCCAATTTGCTAAATAGATACTTTTGTTCTGTTTTCACTGAAGAAAACCCTGGGGAAGGACCGAGAGAGACTGGCAAAAGTACACCTGAAAATGAGGTGGATAGAGCGCCGTTCACGGAAGAGAGTGTGTATCAACAACTTGGAAAGCTAAAGGTGGACAAAGCCATGGGGCCGGACGGGATCCACCCCAGAATACTGAGGGAGCTCAGAGAGGTTCTGGCGGGTCCTCTTAAAGACTTGTTTAATAAATCCTTGGAGACGGGAGAGGTTCCGAGGGATTGGAGAACGGCGGAGGTGGTCCCTCTTCACAAAAGTGGGGATAGGGAAGAAGCTGGAAACTACAGGCCAGTAAGCCTCACTTCGGTTATTGGAAAAGTAAGGAAGCCATGCTGAAGGAAAGGATAGTGAATTTCCTGGAAGCCAATAAGTTGCAAGATCCGAGACAACATGGTTTCACCAAAGGGAAATCGTGCCAAACGAATCTCATTGAATTTTTTGACTGGGTGACCGGAGAATTAAATCAAGGACGTGCTATGGACGTCATCTACTTAGATTTCAGCAAGGCTTTCGACACAGTTCCCCACAGGAGGCTCTTAAATAAACTAGACGGCCTGAAAATAGGACCCAAAGTGGTGAACTGGATTAGGAACTGGTTGACGGACAGGCGCCAGAGGGTGGTGGTGAATGGAGTTCGCTCGGAGGAAGGAAAGGTGAGTAGTGGAGTGCCTCAGGGATCGGTGCTGGGGCCGATTCTGTTCAATATATTTGTGAGTGACATTGCCGAAGGGTTACAAGGTAAAGTTTGCCTTTTTGCGGATGACACCAAGATTTCCAACAGAGTGGACACCCCGGAGGGTGTGGAAAACATGAAAAAAGATCTGAAGAAGCTAGAAGAATGGTCTAACGTTTGGCAATTAAAATTCAATGCGAAGAAATGCAAAGTGATGCACTTAGGGAGTAGAAATCCAAGGGAGACATATGTGTTAGGCGGGGAGAGTCTGATAGGCAAGGACGGGGAGAGGGATCTTGGGGTGATAGTATCTGAGGACCTGAAGGTGACGAAACAGTGCGACAAGGCGGTGGCAGTAGCTAGAAGATTGCTAGGCTGTATAGAGAGAGGAGTGACCAGCAGAAGAAAGGAGGTTTTAATGCCCCTGTATAAGACGTTGGTGAGGCCCCACCTAGAGTATTGTGTTCAGTTTTGGAGGCCGTATCTTGCGAAGGATGTTAAAAAAATGGAAGCGGTGCAAAGAAAAGCTACGAGGATGGTATGGGATTTACGTTCCAAGACGTATGAAGAGAGGCTTGCTGACCTGAACATGTACACCCTGGAGGAAAGGAGGAACAGGGGTGATATGATACAGACGTTCAAATATTTGAAAGGTATTAATCCGCAAACGAATCTTTTCCGGAGATGGGAAGGCGGTAGAACGAGAGGACATGAAATGAGATTGAAGGGGGGCAGACTCAGGAAAGATGTCAGGAAGTATTTCTTTATGGAGAGGGTGGTGGACGCTTGGAATGCCCTCCCGCGGGAGGTGGTGGAGATGAAAACGGTAACGGAGTTCAAACATGCGTGGGATATGCATAGAGGAATCCTGTGCAGAAGGAATGGATCCTCAGAAGCTTAGCTGAAATTGGGTGGCGGAGCATTTGGGGGGAAGAGAGGGTGGTGGTTGGGAGGCGAGGATAGGGGAGGGCAGACTTATACGGTCTGTAACAGAGCCGGTGATGGGAGGCGGGACTGGTGGTTGGGAGGCGGGAAATACTGCTGGGCAGACTTATATGGTCTGTGCCCTGAAAAGGACAGGTACAAATTCAAGGTAAGGTATACACATATGAGTTTGTCATGGGCAGACTGGATGGACCATGCAGGTCTTTTTCTGCCGTCATCTACTATGTTACTATGTTACCGTTGGAAGGACTTCGTCATAGAACTGGAATGAAAATGGTCGACCATACTATTAAAATAACATGTTGCGAGACCACAGAAATCTCCGTCTATTTGAAATCTAGTGTATTAGTCTTGATTGCACGAACATCATGGCCATATATTTCAGAAATGCAGTGTACTGCTTCTTGATACTTAGATTATATGTCTGTGTGCAATGTGGTTAATTTTGGCTGTAGGGAAATAAACTAAGCATTCCGAACGATTTTAATAAGAAGATACTGAATATGTGAATAAAACGTGTGTTACTACTGAGTATGAACGTGTAAGAGAAAAAAATGAAGCAAAAAAAAAAAAAATAAAACAAAAGTAATAATAGAATAAAAAAGTCAAACATATTTAAAAAGGTCCACAGTGAGGTGATTGCATGATTCCCCAATAATACTAAATGGCTCACTCTTAGGTTTAAAAAGGAGTCTTCATATAAAAAATGGGTCTTGGGTACTATTACCTTAAAAAATCTTTTAAAAAAACAAACATAATGTAGTAATAGTGTTCTAATGTATATCTTATTCAATTAAAAAAGAAATGATATATAGACCGCATACCTTCAGACATTTATATCAAATAGAACGTTACATGATAATACTAGTAAAAAAGGCCCGTTTCTTAACACAATGAAACGGGCACTAGCAATGCAATGAGTTCCTGCCATTAATGTTTCCATGGTTGTATTCTGAATATAATTGTTGTTTACATGTGTAAGATTTCTTTATATACAATATTTTTTGTGTAAACTGTGTTACAATGTGGTAAAAGCTTTCCTTGTTCAGGCCCTTCAATCAGTTTAACAATCACATCAGAAGAGCTCCTTACTTGTGAGAATGCAACATACAGTTGCCCATGTGAGAGACTGAGAGTGACAGTGTGTTTTACAGACAGTGTAAGAGAGAGATACACAGAGTGATTGAGAGAGAGTGTGTGTGTGTGACAATGTGATTAAATGTTTGTCTTCCCTTCTATTCTGTGCACTTGCCTCCACTGATGTTCGTACCTCCCTGTATATGATTGTTTGTTAGAGATTCAATCCACTTCACTTCCCTCCTCCAAGTTCCGTTCTGTCTGATTGGTTCTTCGTTGACAGTGAGAGCCAATGAAACGCTGAACTACAGACTTACGAACCCTACACTGCCTCAGTGCCACGGATCAGCTTCAGAATGTTGGAGGTGCTTTTTATTATATAGGATAGGATCTGGTAATAGGCTGAATGTTTCCTCGTCACAATGTGTCTTATGGATAGTTCAAGTATCTTCAGTATATAATAGTTATTTTTTCCTTTGCACCCAATTTGACTACATATTTTTTTTCTTGTCACTGCATGTTTTAGAAGTAACTCAAGGTTTTTAAGTATATAAATTAAGTTTTGGACTCAATATTTTCAATACTGCATGCTGTTGCTTACTGTGTGTGTCACATGAAGAGTATTTCTTTACATCTGTTTAATCTCTATACCGAATGTATTCTACATTAGCTTGTAATGGTCTCTTATTACAAATTTTCACTTCATATTTTTTGTAAAGTCAACCATGCGTTCTCATCAAGTAGCACTGAGCACCGTATATTTTGAACAAGGATCTTTATTCTATCTTCATTCTTGTCTCTTTCTTTCCAAAGCAACAGGACAAGTCAGTTGTATATACATCCTTTTAAGGTACCCTTTTCTTCCTTTCTGTGGTACCTTTCTCATCCTTTGTTCCCCCTTTCTTCCTTTTTTTTTTTTTTTTTGTTTCCCTTGTTCTTTTTCATAAGTTTCAGTATTTCTACTTTTTTAAAACTCTATATATAATATGGGTAAAATAATAGTTCATTGTTACCATTTGATAGAGTAGCCCTCTTTGTTATCATTTATGACCACAAAAGATATGTCTTTTTTTTTTTAACAGTTTCAGTTGTTTTAAGACTACAGCATATGTTATAAACCAAGGATTGATGTATTAGATTGTAAGACTGTTAGATGCCCTTGGTATTTATAATGTCTAACAGTTGTCATTTTATCATTATTACTAGTAAGAAATGCCCGTTTCTGGCAAAAATGAAACGGGCGCTAGCAGGGTAATCCCCCCCCCCCCGTCCTCCCTCCCTCCCTCCCGAGTTGCAGACATCCCCTCCGTGCCTCCGTTCCGAGTTGCACACCTCTCCTCTTCATCCCTTCGTCCCTCAGTGACGTGGTTGCGAGGGCCGCCCCGCCCTCAATGTCATCGCGTTTTGACGCGAGGGCCACCCCACCCTCAACATCATCGCGTTTTGACGCGAGGGCGAAGCTACAGTGACTGGAGCCTGCAGGCCAAACCGGATATCTCGGGCGCCTCAAGTTTCCGGCTTGAGGCTTCAAAGTGCCTTTTATATATATAGATCATTTAAGGGAGCATGGGGCTTTCATAAAAAGACTGTAAAATCTATGTCATTGTTGAGGCCCATAGGTGTAAGTGTCTGCAGATCAAAAATGAGTCTCTGTTCTTCTCTCAATAAAAGACTATCTATATTGCTTTTTCTTTTGTTTACTTTAAAAACTTTGAGAACCAAGAACGCGAGATCTGAAATATTGTGATTTGCCTTTATCCAATGGTCCACCAAGGGTGCACTTTCAATTCTCCTGTTAATACAACGTCTATGCTCTATTATCCTAGTCTTAATTGCTTTTATAGTTTTGCCTATGTATAACATAGGACATGGGCACAGGATGAGGTAGATCACACACGACGTGTTGCAATCTGAGGTGTGGTTTAAGTGATATCTTTTTGAAGTCCTTGGGTGTATGAATGTGGACATGTCCATCGAATGGCTATATACGCTGCACCTTCCACAGTGGCGGTGACCTAGATTAGTCTGAGTATCTTCAAATTCTGGCAAAAAAGAAGGTACAGGATGTTCTTTAAGATTCTTATCTCTCGAGTAGGCCACTACAAGTCGCTTCTCTTTAAAACACTCAAGATCATCCAAAATGTGCCAATGGCGTCTTATGGTTTTCTGTATATCTTTTGCAAGATGTATACATCTTGTTGGGTAACCTCTATTGATGAATCTTTTACTAAGGGTGTCTGCTTGTGTGTTAAAATCTTCAAAATCAGAGCAAATTCTGCGCAGCTGAAGGAATTGGCTCAGGGGTAAATTCTTTTTAAGTGAGGGATTGTGATGGCTTATGTAGTGTAAGAAAACATTCCTGTCCGTAGGTTTACGGTAGATCGTGGTTTTGAAAAAATATGGGTCCTTAAGAATTCTCAGGTCAAGAAAATGTACAGAGTCTTTACTGAATTCCATCTTAAATTTCAAATTCGGATCTCCGGAATTGAGCCAAGTGTAAAATGAATTGAGTGACTCCAAATTACCTTGCCAGAGGATAAATATATCATCTATATATCTTCTATAGATCTTGATGTTTTGCGAGAAGATACTGGATTCCAGATGTTCGTGTTCAAAATTGGCAACATATAGATTAGCGATATCGGGGGCCATGGTTGACCCCATGGCCGTGCCTTTGATCTGCTGATAGAATATATCCTGAAACAAAAAATAATTTTTGGTAAGTGAAAGGTGGCGCAAGTTAATATGAGGTGATTAGGAATTCTCCTGTGAGTGTTCCTTTTTTGAAATGTATTCTCTATGATCCCGAGTGCTTCAAACTGGGGAATGTTCGTGTAGAGAGACTCTATATCTAGAGTGACCATTATTGTGTCTGTTAGAGGGCCATCATAATCTTGTAAGATATTAATCATATCCGTTATATCACGTACATATGAAGGGATCTGCGGGATGAAAGGCCTGAGGAAAAAATCAACAAATATAGAGAGTGGCTCTAAAATGAAACCATTCCCGATACTATCAGTCTACCAGGTGGATTATCTAAAGATTTATGTATTTTTGGCAGCATGTATATTGTAGGAATGACTGGATGTTTAACCTGGAGGAATTCTTTTTCCTTTTTGGTCAGGAAGCCCATGCGTGAGGAAATATCTATCAGTTCCTGGATATCTTCTTGTATGTCAGGTGTGGGATCTTTTTCAAGGGGGATGTAAAATTCTAAACTGTAAGTTGTCTTTCCACTTCTTTAATGTAATCTTCACGGTTCATAACCATGATTCCTCCTCCCTTGTCCGCTGGTTTGATAACAATTCCTCGATTCTTGCTCAAATGTTGTATAGCGTCTTGTTCAGTTCTTGAAGTGTTGTAATACAGTAGCCTTTTCTTCTTTTCCAGATGTAATAAGTCCCTTTCAACACATGAGTTGAATGCTTGAATCAATGGGTTGATGGGGCCTGGTGGGATCCAAGAAGATGGTCTTTTAACTGTTGAAATATCTGTAGATGTAGTTGAAATTTTTGAAAAGGCATGAATAATCTATAATTTGCGATTAAACTTAAAAAGATCAACCCTGGTTTCAAAGGTGTTATATTTGACTGTGGGGACAAAGGATAGACCTTTATGTAAAATATCAATTTCTTATTCTGTAATTATAGTGTCTGATTGATTGAAAATAGGGATTCTTATTTCCAATGATTGTAATGATATGGTCTCTCTTGGTTGTTGTAGTGAAACCTCTCCATGTTGTATTGGTAATTCTGTGCTCCTCTGTATATGCCCCTGCCTGGATTTCAAATAGACGAAGATTTCTGTGGCCTCGCAACATGTTATTTTAATAGTATGGTCGTCCATTTTCATTCCAGTTCTATGACATTGATGAAAAGTAGGTCGAGGTTATCTGATGTGATCCAGTCTGTTATTGTTGTTGTTTTGTTTACTACAGATATGGCGTTAATGTAGCCCACATGAATGTTGTGGAATGGTGCTTCTGTATTTGGAGAGGTGTGAATTTTCGTAAGTTGTCGGTCCCTGGTGCAGTTGCGTGTGTTTTGGCCTTTCGTTCCATTTTTTTGGTGTGGTCCAGGTGTGGGTGTTCTTCCATTGGTAGGGTGGTTTGTATATGTCAGTGTGTTTGTGTTTTGACCTTTCATTCCATTTTGTTGGTGTTCTCTGTAACAACTACAGCAAAGAAACACCTGCTTTCAGCCAGCACTGCTTCGGAGTATGAGGGTGGGGAGTCTGGGCCCTGTGGCTGATGGTTAGACACATACTGAATTCCATTGCTGACATTGTAGGTGACGCTGCAGTGGTGTGGATGGTCAAGGGCCACCAGTCGAGACAAGAGGACTGAGTGTTGCAGCCGATGCACAGGGAGAGTCATCAGGTTATTGCGTTTCTGCAGATGGTGCAGAACCAGGGCTAGTAGTGCCACCACCAGCACGAAGATGACTGAGCTCCCGATAATGGCGTAGGTGATGCTGGGATAATACAGCAGCTGGCTTTCAGAGGTAACATAATCCTGCCCACTGCCGGCCTCTGGCATGCTCTCACAGCCATCCTTATCACTGTTATCCTGGCAATTGTTGTGGCCATCGCACACAAAGCTTTTGTCAATACAAAGCCCATTTTTACACTGGAAGCGAGCTGTGGAGCAGAGCAGGGGTTTGGTGCAGTTTTCCTCGTTGCTGCCATCCGGACAGTCCTTGAATCCATTGCACTGGAAGCGTCCAATGATGCAATGAATGCCGCTCGCACAGGGGAAGAATGTGGGCCCACACTTTGATTTGGTTTTAGAATAATCCTTTTCATCACTGTCATCGAAACAGTCTGGGAGCCCGTCACACTGCCACGATCCGGGGATGCAATTACCCTTACTGCACAGGAAATTCCCAGGAATGTTGCACTCGGTGGTGAAGTTGTTCCCAGACAATAGCTGACTCTCCACAGAACCGAGCAGCAGGCAGAGGAGTAACATGACCCGCCATGCACCCCGTCCTCCTCCTCCCTCGGGCTCTACACTATTATACTATTTTGACTCAAAACCACCATTAAAGTTCAACGAAACTTAACCAAAATTTCCACACCTGTTAAACAAAATATGCGCTCACATACACCGTTGTCGGAATTCAAAAATATGCAACCAGTGAAGCGCAAGGCACTCCACACCCAAAATTCCCCCAAAAAACTACTAATAATACATATTAAATTTTTTTAAGGGTCTAGCCCACCTTAAGGGACCCACTGGACCTCCCGACCATAAAAATAAAAATTTTAAAGTATACGGGGAAGGCCCAAAAAATAACGTTACAAAAAGCTCAAAAATAAAGCTAAATTAAGTTAATGTAAGGCCCAAGGACCTCTTACCTTATCCCCTGGACATCCACCCCAAAATCTGATCCTCTCCAAGTCTCTCTGAGATTCCAAAGTCCTTCATCTTTAACTTTTCCTTCTTCTTCTTCTCTCCACCCCCGGAGAATTCATATGAAAGGAAATGGATCAGGTGTCTTCCTCTGAAAATTTCTATAAGAAGAACTGCACTCAAGCAAATAAACATTATCAGTCGTTGAAGGATTCTGAACACATGTGAGTGTTCTTAGTCCCAACTCTCCTACTAAACCAGATGGGCTTAAACGACCTTCTCACTGGAACACTCCACTGTTCAGTTACTGAGCTTTGGCTATTGATGAATTCCTTTTGTTTTATAGGCATTTCTTTCATTGTTTCTTTAACCACAAAATTTTCCTTTGGTTTACTCTGGTTCTTCCCTTTCTTTTCCCTTTAACAGTCAGTGGAAATCTTATTTTTGTCAGTCTCCATAATTTGTTTTTCTTCCACCTCGAGTGCAGTTGGTTCTTCATATACTTTATTTGTCTCTTCAGGAAAACATTTCATTATTTCCTCCTCATCCTCAGCGGCAATGTTTTCCACTTCAATGCCGATCAGGGCCAATTGTACTGGTGGAATCTCTATTGGCAGTTGTGCACTTCCCTCTGGTATTGTGAGTTCACCAGAAAGGTCATCAACAATTTGTTCAACCACCAGAGATACTTCTTTTTCAGAATCCATCTCAGAGAACTCTAATGCACACTGCTTTTCTGCAGTTTCCTCATCAATAAGATCCTCTTCCACTTTTTTCAGAGCTGGAGTCTTCTACAAGTGAAGAGCCTTATACCCTATCTTCTTCATTTTGCTCTTCTATTATTCTCGTTTCTCTTTCTTCCATCTTCTTCTCCAAACTCACTAGTTGTTCTTTCAAGTCAGCTAACTGTTGTTGCTGCTTCTTCCAACACTTGCTCTTGTTCTTTATGTAGCTTCTTCTTCCCAGAAGACCCTGCAAGGTCTACTATTACCCGTGGCCGAATACCTCAAGCCTGCAGTTCACCTCTGAGCTCGGAGACAATTAAACTAACCTCGCCTCCAAAGTCCTAGACCATGGAAGGGAAAGAAAACTAAAAGGATTTTAAGACCCAGTAACCAGACAGATGGTAAGTACAAGTTACTAGTTGTTTATTTAAACCCAATTTGGGGTATGGAAAAGGTGATGTTCTTAACACATTAGGTTCTTTTGTAACATAAAAATACATTTATACATAAACTAATAGCATATTTTTTTCATACAGGTGCAGCAGTAGAACAACAACAACAACAACAGTGAAACCAACAGACAAGTATTAACCAAAGTATCTTATTTGTTCTTTCTCAGTCTATAAATTTCCTTTATATTGTGTGTCTCAAGAATCAATTATTTTGAATTACTTTGTCTTTTAGGTGTGAACACCCAGATTCAGTCTCTACAACAGGTAAGTCAGATTAAACTGTGACCTTTCAGTGTCCTTTTGCATAGTAGTGAAGACGTATCTTTGGCCCTTCTTGGAGCTTCTTTGTTCTTCCCCCTTGTATGTTGGAGCTCAGGATCTTCTCTTTCAGTACAGAAACCTACTGCCTCACCCTTTAAATGAAATCAACAAAAAAACCTTCCTTCATGACTAACAGCAGGAACAGCACTAGCTGGGATTCAGAGATAACTGTGGCTAGCTAACTAACAAAATAAATAATAATTGTATAATCTTAAATAGTTTCTCTGTGCTTGTACTGAGCTCCTAACTAAGGAAGGGCACTCTTCATTGGATCTTGCAGTCACACAGCTCTCAACATCTTTGTCGCTCCAAATTCATGCAATCTTCCACTCTAGTGCACCAGCATGTGAACACACATACTGCAAGCCCAACCTTAAGCTTGGAGACCAGTTTTCCTAGTGGCTTAACTGGGATTAATCCACTTGCATAAACCTGTCTTGCACAGCCCTGCACAGGGTCTCTCCATCACAGTCTTAACTGTAAAACTTTTAAATAGCACACAAACAAAAAAACAGTTTAGTTCTTTCTTTCTCTTGTTCAAATCCAACCCCTTTCACTTTCAGCACGCTTCACCTGCATCCAGGGTTTCAGCACTAGACACTGGCAGAGAAATTCCCTTTTAGATACTTAAACAGTACACAAAAAACCCATCAGTTTTAGAACTTTATTTATTTATTGCATTTGTACCCCACATTTTCCCAACTTTTTGCAGGCTCAATGTGACTTACAGAGTGTTGTTATGATAAAGTCATTACATGATCTTAAATACAGTCGATAATAAGCTGAAGGTGGATGAGGATTTAGATGGAAATGTGTTAGGCAAGGTCGTGTGAGAGGTGTTTTTTGAAGCACTTGGGTGGTTTAAGGAATGATTAGTTTCATTAAGGATGTCTTTTGTAGGCTTTGTTGAAGAGATGTGTCTTCAAAGATTTGCGAAAGCTGGTTAGATTGTTCATGGTTTTCAGGGCCATGGGTAATGCGTTCCATATCTGTGTGCTTTTGTACGCAAAGGTAGTAGCATAAGCCTGTTTGTATTTAATTCCTTTACAGCTGGGGAAGTTTAGATTGAGGAATTTGCGGGCCGATCTTTTGGTGTTTCTGGGCGGTAAGTCCACTAGGTTTAACATATAGAGTGGGGCATCTGCGTGAATGATTTTGTGTACGGTCGTGCGGATCTTGAACTCAATTCATTCCTTGAGCGGGAGCCAATGTAGTTTCTCTCTTAGGGGCTTCGCACTTTCGTATTTGGGTTTTCCAAAAATGAGTCTGGCTGCGGTGTTCTGGGCTGTTTGTAGTTTTTTAATGGTCTGTTCTTTACAGCCTGCGTACAAAGCGTTGCAGTAGTCCAAGTGACTTATCACTAATGACTGTACTAGGGTGCGGAAGATGTTTCTTGGGAAAAAAGGTTTTATTCTTTTGAGTTTCCACATCGAGTAGAACATTTTTTTCATTGTATTCTTCACGTGGGTATCAAGTGTGAGGTTTTGATCAATAGTGACTCCAAGAATTTTCAGATTTTCTGAGATAGGAAGTGTGCAGTATGGTGTGGTTATGGTGGGGTAGTTGTTTGTGTTATATTGGGAAGTGAGAACTAGACATTGAGTTTTTTCTGCGTTAAGTTTTAACTGGAATGAGTCCGCCCAAGAGTGCATGGTTTGGAAGCTCTGGTTGATCTCGTTGGTTATTTTGTTTAGATCACTTTTGAACGGGATATAGATCGTGACATCGTCAGCGTATATGTAGGGGTTAAGGTTTTGATTGGCTAGGAGTTTGGCTAATGGTATCATCATTAGGTTGAAAATAGTTGGTGAAAGAGGGGATCCTTGAGGAACTCCACATTCCGGTATCCAAGGTGGTGATCTATCAGTATTCGTTGTTACTTTGTAAGATCTGGTGGTGAGGAATCCTTCGAACCATTTGAGGACTGGGCCTCCGATTCCGAAGTATTCTAATATAAGTACATAAGTACATAAGTAATGCCATACTGGGAAAAGACCAAGGGTCCATCGAGCCCAGCATCCTGTCCATGACAGCGGCCAATCCAGGCCAAGGGCACCTGGCAAGCTTCCCAAACGTACAAACATTCTATACATGTTATTCCTGGAATTGTGGATTTTTCCCAAGTCCATTTAGTAGCGGTATATGGACTTGTCCTTTAGGAAACCGTCCAACCCCTTTTTAAACTCTGCTAAGCTACCCGCCTTCACCACTTTCTCCGGCAACGAATTCCAGAGTTTAATTATACGTTGGGTGAAGAAACATTTTCTCCGATTTGTTTTAAATTTACTACACTGTAGTTTCATCGCATGCCCCCTAGTCCTAGTATTTTTGGAAAGCGTGAACAGATGCTTCACATCCACCTGTCCACTCCACTCATTATTTTATATACCTCTATCATGTCTCCCCTCAGCCGTCTCTTCTCCAAGCTGAATAGCCCTAGCCTCCTTAATCTTTCTTCATAGGGAAGTCGTCCCATCCCCGCTATCATTTTAGTCGCCCTTCGCTGCACCTTTTCCAATTCTACTATATCTTTCTTGAGATGCGGCGACCAGAATTGAACACAATACTCAAGGTGCGGTCGCACCATGGAGCGATACAACGGCATTATTACATCCTCACACCTGTTTTCCATACCTTTCCTAATTATACCCAACATTCTATTCGCTTTCCTAGCCACAGCAGCACACTGAGCAGAAGGTTTCAGTGTATTATCGACGACAACACCCAGATCCCTTTCTTGGTCCGTAACTCCTAACGTGGAACCTTGCATGATGTAGCTATAATTCGGGTTCTTTTTTCCCACATGCATCACCTTGCACTTGCTGACATTAAACGTCACCTGCCGTTTAGCCGCCCAGTTTCCCAGTCTCGTAAGGTCCTCTTGTAATTTTTCACAATCCTGTCGCGATTTAACAACTTTGAATAACTTTGTGCAGTAGGTCCGCAAGCTCATTTTTCAGTTCTATCAGTACTCTAGGATGAATACCATCCGGTCCAGGAGATTTGCTACTCTTCAGTTTGCTGAACTGCTACATTACATCCTCCAGGTTTACCGTGAATTCAGTAAGTTTCTCCGACTCGTCCGCTTGAAATACCATTTCCGACACCGGTATCCCACCCAAATCTTCCTCGGTGAAGACCGAAGCAAAGAATTCATTCAGTCTCTCCGCTACGTCTTTGTCTTCCTTGATCGCCCCTTTTACCCCTCGGTCATCCAGCGGCCCAACTGATTCTTTTGCCGGCTTCCTGCTTTTAATATACCAAAAAAAATTTTTACTATGTTTTTTTGCCTCTAATGCTATCTTTTTTTCGTAATCCCTCTTGGCCTTCTTTATCTGCACCTTGCATTTGCTTTGACACTCCTTATGCTGCTTCTTGTTATTTTCAGACGGTTCCTTCTTCCATTTTCTGAAGGCGTTTCTTTTAGCCCTTATAGCTTCCTTCACCTCACTTTTTAACCAGGCCGGCTGTCTTTTGGACTTCCGTCTTTCTTTTCTAATTCGCGAAATATGTATGGCCTGGGCCTCCAGGATGGTATTTTTGAACAGCGTCCACGCCTGCTGTACAGTTTTTACTCTCTCAGTTGCCCCCCTAAGTTTTTTTTTTTACCGTTCTTCTCATTTTATCATAGTCTCCTTTTGTTAAAGTTAAACGCTAACGTATTTGACTTTCTGTGTACAGTTACTTCAAGGTCGATATCAAAACTAATCATATTATGATCACTGTTATCAAGCGGCCCCAGTACCATAACGTCCCTCACCAGATCATGCGCTCCACTAAGGACAAAGTCTAGAATTTTTCCTTCTCTCGTCGGCTCCTGCACCAGCTGCTCCATAAAGCTGTCCTTGATTTCATCAAGGAATTGTACCTCTGTAGTGTGTCCCGATGTTACAATTACCCAGTCTATATTTGGATAATTGAAGTCACCCATTATTATCACATTGCCCATTTTGTTTGCATCTCTGATTTCTTTTATCATTTCTACGTCTACCTGCTCATCCTGGCGAGGCGGACGGTAGTACACTCCTATCACCGTTTTTTTGCCTTTTATACCTGGAATTTCAACCCACAATGATTCAAAGGTGTGATTTGTGTCCTGCTGACTTTGTAATCTATCTGAGTCAAGGCTCTCATTAATATACAATGCTACCCCTCCACCAGTCCGGTCCACCCTATCACTACGATATACTTTATACCCCGATATGACAGTGTCCCACTGGTTATCCTCCTTCCACCAGGTCTCAGTAATGCCTATTATATCCAATTTTTCATTTAGTGCAATATATTCCAACTCTCCCATCTTATTTCTTAGACTCCTAGCATTTGCATATAGACATTTCAGAATATGTTTGTTGTTCCTATTTGCATGATGCTTAGTACCTGACACTATTGATTTGCCATCTTTTGTCTGATCTTTAGTTGTATTTAAGGGCACCTGGCCTACCACGGTCTGTTGTTCAACCTCACTATCCAGAAACCCTATCTTCCCTGAGCATTGGGGCAAGCCGCAGACAGCACAGCTCCATGCAGGAAGTCCAGAACTGCTTCTGGAGTCACAGCACTGACCACTAACAATCTCTGGGAACCCAGGTAAAAATAAAAAAATAAATATAACCCACCAGGTTACATTTGTACTGTTCTTTGCTTTCTTCTACAGTTTGTACTGGGTACAAAAAGTAATAGGTGTAGTAATATTCCATGATCCACCATGTCGAAAGCACTGGACATATCAAATTGTAGTATGAGTATGTTCTTGCCGGTTGCAATTGTTTTTTTGAATGAATTCATTGCAGACACTAGTACAGTTTCAGTGCTATGATTTGATCGAAATCCTGATTGAGACTCATGTAGAATAGAGTGTTTGGTTAGGTATTCCGTGAGTTGTTTCGTCACTATGCCTTCTATCAATTTTGTTATGAGCGGGATAGAAGCAACTTGTCAGTAGTTGGTTTGGTCCATTGTGTTTTTCTTAGCGTCTTTTGGCAGCGGAGTGAGTAGGATATTTCCTTTTTCTGTGGGGAAAAAGACCATTTAGGAGTCTATGGTTTACTTGGTTTGTGAGGTCTTTTTTGAATTGTTTGGGTGCGGCTCTTATTAGGCTGGTAGGGCAAATGTAAAGTTTGCATTGAGATTTGGCATATTTTCTGAGCCAGTGTGTGAGTTCATCTACTGAAATCAAGTCAAATTTGGTCCAGCACAACTTTCTTTCTCTGCTCAAATCCAACATTTTTCACCTTCAACTCTCTTCACCTGTATTCAGGAATTTAAAGCTCACAGAAAAACTTACTTTCACACACTTTTCTGCCTAGAAATCCTGTCATGCACTCTGAGCTCTCCCTAACACATCTTTACACTTCAGTGTCTTCAGCCCCTCCTCCACTTCCTGGCAAGCTGTTGCCAAGGGACACTGGGTCTCTGAATCACCAGCTGACCTCTGCTGGCCAATAAGGTGTCAGAACACAGGGTGTTTGCCTCATGGACACTAATTAACATTTTTTCACAATCTCCATTTTGGAAAATAACTTTCCATAGGAAATAATAGAAAAGCTATACTTTTAGACAAAACCCCATAAAATTTCTATACAATCATATCAAAACATCCCACAATCATTGGTGCCATCAAACTATACATACAGTGTATTTTTTTATATGTTTAAAAACACATTTAAATACATTTACAGACTTTTATCCAACACTCAGAGCATTGGGGCAAGCCGCAGACAGCACAGCTCCATGCAGGAAGTCCAGAACTGCTTCTGGAGTCACAGCACTAACCACTAACAATCTCTGGGAACCCAGGAAAAAATAAAAAAAATAAATATAACCCACCAGGTTACATTTGTACTGTTCTTTGCTTTCTTCTACGGTATGTACTGGGTACAAAACGTAATAATACCCTCCAGGATTTGGGCTTCTTTCTCTCTCTTTTTCCGGGCTTAAGCTTCTTTGACTGAGCCTTGCTAGACTCAAGGACCTCTCAGCATTTTCAAAACTTAAGTCTTCCTGCATTTCCAGCTCGGTTTCACAATATCGGCTAATATGCCCATACTGTCCACAATGGGCGCAAACAGGAATTCTCTTTCTCTGCTGAGGTCTCCAATAAGATCTCATCTGGTTATTTTCATACTCTTCATAAAATCTTTGTCTCTTTCTGTACTGATTCCAAGACGGTTTTCTGTATTTTCCGTTCTCCGACTTCCATGTTCTCTTATTTTCAATCCCAGCTTCCATTCCAACTTCTATCCTCAGTTTTCCAAAATTTCTTTTGTTGGATTCTCAGTGCTTCCTCCTCTTGTCTTTCCATCATTCGGTTAATCCTATTTAAACAGGATTCCCAAGTTATATCTTGTTCTTCTAACATCTTGAATCTGGAACCACCTCTGACTTCAGAAAAAGACAGGACATCACCCAGGGATAACAAATGTAGGAAAAGCTCCCCTGTCTACAGTAAACCCATTGCAGGTAGGTTTCTCGCTAAGGGTGGTGGACTAGGTGAGAAATCCTGTCCCGTGATGCCATTTCTGTGTAGCGCCCCCAGTGGCAGTAAGATGTAATTACTATGAAAATAATTTTTAAAGTCACGGTTGGTTCCCTGCTTATCCAACTACTGAGGGGTGACACAGAAAAAAAATGTTTAATGTGGTGAATAATTTTCCCTGAACCCTTTACAGCTTCAATTAATATGCAAAGCACAAAGTTTCAGTAAATAGCTTTATTGCACCAATCAATTCAATAACTATATAAAATGCAGTGAAAAGTGCTATAGTTGAAGTTCAATGAACTAGAAATAGAATGCTTTCTAATAACAAGTCAAGTTTTCTTTTTTTAAACTAACACAACCAAACAATTCTCTCTTCAAGACAATCTGACCCTTCAACACCACTTACTCAGAAACACAGATGTAAATCAGATAAGTGTCTATTTTCTAAACATTTAACCTTTTTTAAGTTGTCAAGTTTTAATTATTCTTTTTCTCCTTTTTCAAAAGAATTGATTCTTTGTGGTTACTCTTATAGCTTTCAGGTAATTAACTTCCAAGATCTTTAACCAGTTCAGGTAAGTACATACTTATTCTTTCAATACTATCAGAGTTCTGATCATAGGTATAGTTTTTATTAGGTGTGCAGATGATGTTATAGTCACTTATCTGCGTCCATTTCTTCAAAGCTTGCTTGCTTGGGGGCCCGAAGTTTATCTTCTGGACTCAATCTTCTGGACTCGGTTCAAAATGTCTCTTTCCAGCTTGTTTCCTCCGCCTCTCTTTTCCTTTCTGATCCAATGAATGATTTTATATCCTGGAGGGCATAGTTCAAGGATTATGGGATCTTTCTGATCATGGATCCAGGTTATCTGATGTGATCCAGTCTGTTATTGTTGTTGTTTTGTTTACTACAGATCTGGCGTTAATGTAGCCCATGTGAATGTTGTGGGATGGTGCTTCTGTATTTGGAGAGGTGTGAATTTTCGTAAGTTGTCGGTCCCTGGTGCATTTGCGTGTGTTTTGGCCTTTCGTTCCATTTTTTTGGTGTGGTCCAGGTGTGGGTGTTCTTCCATTGGTAGGGTGGTTTGTATATGTCAGTGTGTTTGTGTTTTGACCTTTCATTCCGTTTTGTTGGTGTTCTCTGTTACAGCTTTACAGCAAAGAAACACCTGCTTTCGTCCAGCACTGCTTCGGACTATGAGGGTGGGGAGTCTGGGCCCTGTGGCTGATGGTTAGACACATACTGAATTCCATTGCTGACATTGTAGGTGACGCTGCAGTGGTGTGGATGGTCAAGGGCCACCAGTCGAGACAAGAGGACTGAGTGTTGCAGCCGATGCACAGGGAGAATCATCAGGTTACTGCGTTTCCACAGATGGTGCAGAACCAGGGCCAGTAGTGCCACCACCAGCACGAAGATGACTGAGCTCCCGATAATGGCGTAGGTGATGCTGGGATAATACAGCAGCTGGCTTTCAGAGGTAACATAATCCTGCCCACTGCCGGCCTCTGGCATGCTCTCACAGCCATCCTCATCACTGTTATCCTGGCAGTTGTTGTGGCCATCGCACACAAAGCTCTTGTCGATACAAAGCCCATTTTTACACTGGAAGCGAGCTGTGGAGCAGAGCAGGGGTTTGGTGCAGTTTTCCTCGTTGCTGCCATCCGGACAGTCCTTGAATCCATTGCACTGGAAGCGTCCATTGATGCAATGAATGCCGCTCGCACAGGGGAAGAATGTGGGCCCACATTTTGATTTGGTTTTAGAACACTCCTTTTCATTACTGCCATCGAAACAGTCCGGGAGCCCATCACACTGCCACGATCTGGGGATGCAATTACCCTTATTGCACAGGAAATTCCCAGGAATGTTGCACTCGGTGGTGAAGTTGTTCCCAGGCAATAGCTGACTCTCCACAGAACCGAGCAGCAGGCAGAGGAGCCACATGACCCGCCATGCACCCCGTCCTCCTCCTCCCTCGGGCTCTACACTATTATACTATTTTGACTCAAAACCACCATTAAAGTTCAACGAAACTTAACCAAAATTTCCACACCTGTTAAACAAAATATGCGCTCACATACGCCGTTGTCGGAATTCAAAAATATGCAACCAGTGAAGCGCAAGGCACTCCACACCCAAAATTCCCCCAAAAAACTACTAATAATACATATTAAAATTTTTTAAGGGTCTAGCCCACCTTAAGGGACCCAATGGACCCCCGACCATAAAAATAAAAATTTTAAAGTATACAGGGAAGGTCCAAAAAATAACATTACAAAAAGCTCAAAAATAAAGCTAAATTAAGTTAATGTAAGGCCCAAGGACCTCTTACCTTATCCCCTGGACATCCACCCTGGGGTCCATTTACATCTTTGGAGTCCCGGTAGATCCCTGGCGCCACTGACATTTTCAGCATGGTAGGCCGTGGAAGTCCACCGTGGAACCTCAAAAATCGAGGCCCTGGCTTCACTTTGCGGCCTACCGGAGCTCCTGGGCCTAATCCGCGCATGCGCCAGATCCGCACGGACCAGGCCCGGAGCCGGCCGCTTTCCTTCCTGTCCTGCTTCAGCTTCGCAGCGCACCACTTGCACCTGCCGCAATTTAAACTGCTGCAGCCCTCTTCAGCCTCTGGACTTGCTTTGGTCCCGAAACGGGACCCAAAAACGACGGAGCAAGCCCGGGCCAGCTGGGAAACACTGGCCACCAATGGAAAAATGACCCGGATGGGCCAAAAACGGCCCGAAGACTATCGGACCTGGAAGGGGTCCCCCAAAAAAGATGGGGCACAGCAAAAAGAGCCCCAGAGATCCAATGGACCCCGGAGCAGCCCCAGAATGGCCAGATGACCACCAGGACCACCCCGGAGGCCAGGTAAGCCCCTGAAAGGGGCCACATTTAACTTTTTATTTTTTTTAACCCTTTACATAGTAACATAGTAGATGACGGCAGAAAAAGACCTGCATGGTCCATCCAGTCTGCCCAACAAGATAAATTCATATGTGCTACTTTTTGTGTATACCTTACCTTGATTTGTATCTGTCATTTTCAGGGCACAGACCGTAGAAGTCTGCCCAGCACTAGCCCCGCCTCCCACCACCGGCTCCACCACCCAATCTCGGCAGAATGGGATTTAACCCTCACACATCATCATAGGTTCCAGCTCCATGCTTGAGGAAATTCCTTTACAGTGTCCAGGAAGGGATAATCTGGCTCCTACTCTCGAAATGCAGAAAGAAAAAAACTAAGAAAAAGAGACAAAATCAGTGTTTTAGCTGGTGCTCATTCCCACCCAGCAGCTCAGTGCATGCGGAGCAGGTTTCAGGAAGAGAACTCCTCTTCCAGGTAGAAGCAGCTGAAAACATTAGGCAACACCATAAGCAGGGCCAGCTCAAATAAGAACCGCCCCGGTCTCCCTGCCAGTAGCAGGGTCGACACCCAGCAGGCAAGAAAAGCTCCTCACCTACCTACCTGTAGCGGGGACGGAATGGCACTCAGGAAGCTGGGAACAGGTACGGGGGGGGGGGGGGGGGGGGGGGGGGAGGAAGCACACAGCAATTAGGGAATGCTTTCTTCCTGTTTCTCCTTTAGGTGTCCTGCCATCCTGGTAGGAAATGGGAGTTGAGTTCTTAGTTTTCTCTGTTTTAGTTTAGTAGCAGGGGTGAATGGATAGCGGTGTTTGGAGAGTTCGGGGCTGCTGATCTGGTAGGTGTGAACTGCCCTGCCCTGCTCTGCTCTGGACTGGGGGAAAGAAGGACAAACTTTGTTCTATGCCGAGAGGAAGGAGGGAAAGATCTGGACCCCACAGGCAGGCAGTTTAAACTAGGAGAATGAGCCAGCAGATCAATATAACATCAAAAAGTATTTTATTCAAGATACCGTATACAAGACAAAAATGCCCACAAGACAAATGCCCGACACAGGCTGTGTTTCGCCCAACAAAGGGCTGCGTCAAGGGCTAGAATAAACAAACATATTAAATCATAAATTATACCCAAATAAATCATGTACAATATTAAAAATTAGAAAACATCTATTATAATAAAACTCACCTCCAATTCTGAAGCTCACAGCGTGGCAGGGAAACAATGAAGCCCTGTAGTGTTGTAGCCTGTCAGTACCACTCACTCTCACTCATACACTCGCCCTCAGCCACGCCCCTTCCGGACATAATTCGCGACCCCAACGTTCTAATGAAGCCACTCCAGCTCCTTCGACTTCCGTGAAGGGTTCTTGGTGTTCGTGGTGGTGAAGCCTCTCGCCTGAGCATCTGTCCATCTCTGTCAGTCACGCCCTCACGTCCAACGTCATTACGTCCACGGAGCAACGATTACGTCGATGGCGGAGCTACAACGATGAAAGAACGAAACAGGACGGCAACGGAGCAGTAAGGTGACACGCCACCTCCTCTCTCCACCCCCCCACCCAAGGACGCACCGTCCCCTCTCCACCCGCCGCTGCCGACGTCGCCGCTTCCCCTCTACAGCCACCCACAAGATCGACGCTTCTCCTCTCCACCCCCCCCAGGTCGCCTTTTCCATTCTCCATGCCCCTCCCCACTTCCATGCTTCCCCCCTCCCTCCGCCTGCGAGGTCACTGCTTCCCCTCTGCACCCCCCCCCAAGGTCGCCTCTTTCAAATTCCACCCCCCCCCCCGCGTTCCCTGCTTCCCCTCTCAAACCCACCCCCGAGGTCGCCGCTTCCCATCTCTACCCTCCCCCCTCCAGGATCGCCGCTTATCAGCAAAACAAAGAAAAAAAAACCCACACGCTGCCTTCAGCCCTTGCCTGTCAGTTCACAACTTCCTCTTGCTGCTATGGGGACAGAAACAGGAGACAGCAGCTGCAGCACAGCAGACAATCAATGCCTGAATGCTGCTGCATGCACTGCCAGCACAGAACACAGAGGAAGGAGGGGGGCAAGGGGGAGGGTGGGCTGCTGAGTGGGGTGGTGAGGGGAGGGGGACGAGGAGGCGCACAGAAGTGAAAGGGAAATGCAACCCCTCCTTGAAACACTCACACATACACAGAAACAGACACACACACTTTCAAACACATACAGTCACTCTGAGGGGGGGAGGGTGGCCTGCAACTTGCAGGGTGAAGGGGCCGCTGACAGCAGGGGGAACAAGAGGCCACCATAGGGGGACCGCAGGCTGCACGGGGCAGGGGAAACACAGATTCCCCAGGTTGCCTTCCTTGCTTACAATGCTCTACATTGCCTTACCGGCTCCACTACACTCTACAAACAGAGGGGAGGGAGGACCACATCCAACTCGCAGCGGACACAGGGACAGACTGGTGGAGGGGGGGAACCTTGCTAGCGCCCATTTCATTTCATACTGAAACGGGCCTTTTTTACTAGTAAAAATATAAAATATACATGTGAAGCATAGACATGAGTCATCAATAATAAAAATTGCTTTCGGAATTCAACTCCATATAAATAAAATTACATAAAAATAAATATAAATAAAAACCAACATATAAATCATATAAAATGCATTTATCTATATACTAATATGATCTAATACGATAACACACACCTTAACATAAAAAAAATATATACATTAAAAAAAAAAGTATTTAAGTACATATAAATATGCATTAACAGCAAAGAAAGGGCACTTATGCAAACCAAACGTATATATATGTGAAAACCAAATTTAATTTATGAAAAATTGAATAAAATCATGAAATGATAATGACATGAAATTATAAAAGGACACGTACCTAGTCTGTATCTTTCTAAAAAAGAACAACTACAAAACAAAAAACATTTTGTTATGCCATTCAAAAAATGAAAAGTAATTTGAAAATAAATTGTTATACCATTTAAAATGGTGAAGAATAAGAAACATGAAAAATTAAATAAATAAACATCAAGAAATAAAAAATAAGACAAAAAATGCAAAAGTATGTAAAATATATAATACTTACTTATAATTTGCATATCAGAATAAAAATATGTATAAAAAACCAGCACAAACAGCATGTACCTAAATAAAAAAATTAATAAAAAAATTAAAGTGAGTGAAAAATGGAAAATGATTGTAAAAAGCATACAGGTTGTTAGAACACCCAGATGCCAAATGCTGATCTCATATAAACTTATGTGATAAATTTTAGGTATATACGTATATCACATTTGAATGGCCAAGCATGAACCATCAAAATGCCTTGATTATAATCTTTATTGTGATATCCATAATAAATTGTATTGGTTATAAGACGTCATGACGTGTGAATATACATTTAAACTAAATTTTGCAGCATCGTCAGATACAAGAGTGTGTTGACTATTGTAGGAACCGGGGTTGATAATCTTACCCGTGGCTAACATCTATTTAAAACGTGTATAAGCCACATTGATCAGAAAAAATCTAAAACTATTAAATCATAAAAACGATGTGTTGTTAATCTAATCTATTGCAATTGTGTTGCCAACAATAGTTACAGAGATTTAAAACGCATTCCAATTTATCTCTATGTATATTATTGCTGTGTCTGACAACTAACAGGCATAGATGTATACAACGTCTTAAAAAAAATTTTTTCTACTCACTGTTATATCGCCAGTAGATGACCTGCTAATTAAGCTGGAAAAATAACTTCCTTATATACCTGACAAACTGGGAAACACAATAATAATGGATGATTTCAATTACGCTAATATTGAGTGGGTAAATGTAACATCAGGGCATTCTAGGGAGGTAAAATTCCTTGAGGAAATCAAAGACTGCTTTGTGGAGCAGCTAGCTCAGGAACCAACAAGAGGGGGAACAATTCTAGATCTAGTCCTTACTGGAACGCATGATCTGGTGCAGGAAGTAATGGAGCTGGGGCCGCTTGATAGCAGTGATCATAATATGATCAGATTTGATATCAGCTCTGGAGTAAGTACACACAGGAAATCCAATATGTTAGTATTTAACTCTCAAATAGGAGACTATGATAAAATGAGAAGAACAGTAACAAAAAAACTTAGAGGAGCAGCTGCCAAGGTCAAAACGTTTTGAACAGTGATTGCTGTTCAAAAATACCATCCTGGAAGCCCAGGCCAAATATATTCCGTGTATTAAAAAAGGAGGGAGGAAGACCAAACGACAGCCGGCATGGTTAAAAAGAGAGGTGTAGGAGGCTATTAGAGCTAAAAGAAAACCCTTCAGAAAATGGAAGAAGGATCAGACTGAAAATAATAGGAAACAGCACAAGTCAAATGCAAAGTGCTGATAAGGAAGGCAAAGAGAGACTTTGAAAAGAAGATTGCATTAGAGGCAAAAGCACACAGTAAAAACTTTTTTAGGTATATTAGAAGCAAGAAGCCAACAAAAGAATCAGTTGGACCGCTAGATGACAGAGGGGTACTCAGGGAAGATAAGGTTATAGCAGAGAGATTAAGGGCATCATTTAGTAAGGCGTGCTCACGTTTTTAGCGCGCAGTAAAATTGTGGGCCCGCTAAACGTTAGAGATGCCCATAGGAATGCATTGGTGTCTCTAACATTTAGCGTGCCCACAATTTTAGCGAGCGCCAAAAATGTGAGGGCATCTTAGTAAAAGACCCTCTAAGTGAATTCTTTGCTTCGGTCTTCACTAAAGAAGATGTGGGAGAGATAGCAATGTCACAAATGGTATTCAATGCTGAAGAGTCAGAGAAACTGAATCAAATTTCTGTAAACTTGGAAGATGTAATGGGGCAATTGAATCACTTGTTTACTCTTTCCAAAAATACTAGGACTAGATGGCATGCAATGAAGCTATTAAGTACTAAATTTTAAACAAATCAGAGAAAATATTTAATCACTAAACGTTATCAATAGAAATCAAACAAAATAAAACATGGAAAAGAAAATAAGATGATACCTTTTTTATTGGACATAACTTAATACATTTCTTGATTAGCTTTCGAAGGTTGCCCTTCTTTGTCAGATCGGAAATAAGCAAATGTGCTAGCTGATAGTGTATATAAGTGAAAACATTCAAGCATTACTATGACAGTCTGACAGGGTGGGAGGATGGGGGTGGGTAGGAGGTATGCATGGGGACATCAAAGCATATCATTGATATTCTAACAGGATGGGTGTGGATAGGTGAGGGGTGGGGTGTTTTATTTTGTTTGATTTCTATTGATAACCTTAAGAGTGGACTAACATGGCTACCACACTCCATCACTAAACGTGTAATTAAACTCTGGAATTCATTGCCATAGAATGTTGTAAAAGCAATTAAATTAGCAGGGTTTTAAAAAGTTTTTGATAACTTCCTAAAAGAAAAGTCCAAAATCCACTGCTTATTTCTAGGATATACACAACTAAATAATGGATGGAGCCTAACCAGCTGTATGTATCGTTATATGATTTAATGGAAGTGTCTCATACAGTCACTGAAGCACCATTGCAGTATGCTATATCAAAGCATATGCTTATGTGACATTTTCTAATCATAGACAACCTCCAACCTCCGATAGTGCATACTATTGCTTAATCAGTGTCCTCAAAATCTTAATCCAAATAAAGAACCGTGAAAAAAAAATTTTTGTTATTTTTTTATGCACTAACGGTATACATAAAGCTTAAAAAATATATCAGCAGGAAAACACACTTATCTTGATATTAGATGTTCTGTAATCTTGTTATGGTTTAAACTTCTTGTGTTTTCAATTCTCCTTAATCATTTTTCCGTTCTAGTCCCGGTATATGCCAAGTCCCGACAGGAGCCTGTTTCGCACTTCAATGCTTTGTCAAGGGACAACTTTACATATACCTGTTAAAATATATAAAAAGTTTAAATGCTAGTTATTCCTGCAAACTTAATGAAAAATATTTGGCGTCTGGACCCACTTCAATGACACCCGGCACCGGCAGAGAACTAACAAACATGGCGCCAGCGTGATTTTAAAGTCTATGAGGACCGCCCACTGACGGTTACGTCGTAATCAGCTGTATCCAATCATAGGAAACAATTCCACTGGAGGTATGTGTTTAAACCATGCGGTTCCAGTGTATCAAGAGAATAAATCCATTGAGTCGCCTTCTGCAAGAGTAATCTATCAGTATTCCCTCCACCGGCATTAGGTATAATGCGATCGATGACCATACATCGTAAAGATTCACTAGAATGTTGTTTGTCTTGGCAGTGTTGTACAAGTGGAGCACCGGAACTCTGACTCGCTATCCTAGATCTGTGTTCCACCATTCTAGCATTCAAAGATCTGTTCGATTTGCCAATATATACTTTCTGGCAAGGGCAAATGATATAATATATGACATAAGGTGTCCGACATGTAGTGCGATATTTGAGATGATAAATCTGACCATTGTGTCGGAAGGTAGTGGTTTCTATTGTCAGAGCACAGGTTTTACAACAGAGAGCTCCTCCTACAGAGCAACAAACAAGAAACTTCTGACGATCAGATTATGACCTTCATCATGCGATATGTTCCGGGCAGTGAGTGGGCTGCGAAGATAATTAGAAGACACTGGGATATAGTAAGAGTCCATCCAGTTTTTGCTGAACAACGTATACGTACAGCCTTCTCTCGTGCACGCAATTTAAGTGAAATTCTTAGCCCGGCTGATTTTACATATAAAGAAACAACTGGAAGCACTCTGACAGGTGGCCATTGTAAATGCAACAAAACGGGTTGTAAAACCTGTGCTCTGACAATAGAAACCACTACCTTCCGACACAATGGTCAGATTTATCATCTCAAACATCGCACTACATGTCGGACACCTTATGTCATATATTATATCATTTGCCCTTGCCAGAAAGTATATATTGGCAAATCGAACAGATCTTTGAATGCTAGAATGGTGGAACACAGATCTAGGATAGCGAGTCAGAGTTCCGGTGCTCCACTTGTACAACACTGCCAAGACAAACAAGCAAAAGGTAAAGAGGTGCATTCACTCGCAGCACACACACACACAGACACACGAGTCCTGCTTTACTGCCTGAAGCAAAGGCATATCTGTCCCGCCTCTTTGGTTCACTGAACAGCGCGAGTCAGCAGAAGGGGCGGAACAAAAACAACATGTATGCGCCAGGGAGGGAGGGGGAACCAGCACTCGACTGCAAAACGAACCTGAGTTTCAAAAAGCTCCAACAACTGACTACAAGAAGACACTGAACCTCCACTGAGACAGGGAGTACTAACAGCTCACTACCACTCTCTCTCACTCACTCACTCACACACACACACACTATTAGAAGAAGGGGTGGGGGCACACAAATGAAAAACAAACCCTGATTTGCTACTTTAAAAAAAAAACAAAAAAGGAGCAACTAAAGGGGAGAGAGGAGGGTGGCTGCACATGGGGGGAGGGCAGAGAAGAGAGGAGGGTTGCTGGACATGGGGGGAGGGCAGGGGACAGAGCAGAGTTGCTGGACAGGGGGAGGAGGCCAAGGGAAAGAGGAGGGTTGCTGAATATGGGGGGAGGACGGGAGAGAAGATGGTTGGTGGACGGGGGGAGGCCAGGGTATACAGGAGGGCTACTGGACATGGGGGGGAGGGCAGAGGAGACAGCAGGGTTGCTGGACATGGATCGAGGGAGGGGAGAGAGGAGGTTTGTGGGACATGGAGGTGAAAATAAAAAATCACGCCCGTTTTAACGGGCTTAACGGCTAGTATTAGCATATTTCAGTGATGACAGTAATGGTCCTTTCTACAAGGAGACATTCAATAAAGTGCAGAAAACTAGGGCCAATTTCCAACAGGCAACCTTTGACCTCATCCTTCACACCACTTTAAATAGCTGAACAGCCAACATGGCTGTAAACTCTTCTCTTAATTTAAGGACTCTAAGGGCCCTGTTTACTAAGGTGCATTAGCTTTTTTAATGCACCTACAATTAGCGTGCGCGCTAACAGTATAGGCGATTATAGGGATATTAGAGGCATATCCACAGTTAATGCGCATACATGGTTAGTGTGCGTTAAAAACGCTAATTCACCTATAACGCAGCCTAGTAAACAGGGCCCTAAGACTTCTTCCACCTCTAAACACTTCCAACTCCATCTTAGCACCTTCCCCATTCTTTCCCCATTTAGACTCTATCTAAAGATCGCTATTTCCTTGAGAAAACATTTCACCAAACTTCAGCTGTAGGGCCATAAATATCCATTTCAATCCCTTGCCTTCTAAGGCCTGCAAACCATTTAACAACTTGACATAAGATACTACTTGTATTTTTCACCCTCTCCATTCATTTTTTTTTCACATGCTTCAGCTTAGCCTTTCTAATCTCCTCTTTATATTTCCTATGAAGTTTGCACTGTTCTTTGTCCGTTCTGAACTGATAAACAGTGTAAAATTAGAACTGTGCTGAAACTTCATTTCGGCACTGGTTTAACTCAGACTAATTATATTCATTTGGCATTCCACACAGTATTACTGTACTGTACTCTACTTTGCCTAGCACAATTAGCATACCTTCACATAAAATAACATGACAAAGAGGGGCATAATCAAACGGGAACGACCATCTCTAAGGGCACCCATCTCTGAGAACGACTCCGCAAAGGGGCGGGGAAACCCGTATTATCGAAACAGGATGGGCATCCATCTTTTGTTTCGATAATACGGTCGGGGACGCCCAAATCTCAACATTTGGGTCGACCTAAATTTTCAGATCGTAGACCTTAGAGATAGGCGACCTCGGTTTTCGCCAATAATGGAAACCGAGGATGCCCATCTCAAAAACGACCAAATCCAGGGCATTTGGTCGTGGGAGGACTCAGCATTCATAGTGCACTGGTCCCCCCTTACATGCCAGGGCGCCAACTTGGCACCCTAGGGGGCACTGCAGTGGACTCAACAAATTGCTCCCAGGTGCATAGCTCCCTTCCCTTGTGTGCTGAGCCCCCCAAAACCCACTCCCATTCAAGTATAAAGCAATTTCCAAGTTTTCCAATTCCTAATATATGAAAATCTGTACTTATTAATAATCTCTTATAAAGTGACCTCAGGGGTTCAAATGTGTCGGTCCAATTAAAATCTTAAAAAGATAAGTAACTAAATGAATAATTATTGAAAGAGTCTTTTGATATTGAAAACATTGTGAGAAAAGTGTACCGGTGAAGATGATTGATGCTTATGATACCGCCACGTAATTCCTGCGAGGGTGGTGGACGGTGAGCGTCACTGAGGTCACTTTATAAGAGATTATTACTAAGTACAGATTTTCATATATTAGGAATTGGAAAACTTGGAAATTGCTTTATACTTGAATGAAAGGATGGTGGATGAACTTTAACTGGATATAAAGACGTTTTGATGATACAATTACAAGCAGCAGTTCTCATACACATATATTTAAAAACTGTGGCCTAGGCTCACTCACTCATACACTCTGAAGCTCATCATCCAGCCAGTTTTCCCAAGTGTCCTTCCAAACTTACTCAGCAATACTTCAGACATACACTTCTGTAAAAGAAATGTTTCTGGTCCCCACACTCTAACCTGCTCAGGCCAAAATCCACTCGCCCAATATTGGACCAAAAACTTCCCTAAAATTATTTTTAAACACATTCAGGATATTTACAGTTTTTCTCAAATTACTTTAAAATAGTTTTCATCATACTCAGCATCCTAATTCTGGCCCTTTCACACACACGTGCAGCAGGCACAGCATAGTACATCTGCCTCTCATATTCCTATGGGCGTCTCAGCATTTACCATAAGCTGATTTTTACTGCAAGCTAAAAACGCTAGCACGGCTTTGTAAAAGGTTCCCTCAGTTACCTCTGCTCTTCTGAGCAACAGTCAAGAAAACTGTTTCCTAGGAAACACTGCTTCGGCCCAGCCAATCAACTAGCCTGCACAGAACCTTCAGTTTTCCATAGAGAGTAATGGAGAAAACGCAGTTTTACACATTTTTCTATGAAAATAAACACCACACGTCATCAACTTTACCATGCCGCTTGAGTACAGCCATACCAATATTCCAATGTTTTCCAATTTAAAAAATACCCATCTTTAAAAATGCCATACATTTTTCTCAAAAAAAGTGGTTTAAAATGACTGAAAACCCCTAGATATCCCTCTGAAAAATTAAAATAACGTCCCAGACACACTTTCTATTGAGGAATTTCCAAAAGAACCCACCACGACCCTGGGTTTATGACCCTTAAATTAAATATTTTTTTTACCAATTTCACCCCCTAGCCCACCTCAGGAAATTCTCAAAATCCCATACCTACAAAAATTTTCAAATAAAGTTAACCCCTCATATTCCAGCATTGTGTGCCCCAAAACCACAATTTTTTGAAAAAAATAAAACTTTCCTTGGGTTACCAGACCCCTTACCTTACTCTCCAGTGACTCCTCAGATGATGACCACCCTCTGCTTGGGTCCCAATGGACCTCCAGTGATTGCGGTTAAAAACAGCAAATTCTGCAGCTCTATGGCCTTCAAAATCTAGGCCCCGGCTTCAGTTTGGGCCTAGCGCTGGCCTCAGGAAGCTTCTGAACATGCACAAAAGACAGCGTATGCACAGAACTCTGGGCCAGGCTCAACCTGTCATTTTCTTTATTGTGCCCGGCTGGGGAACGTGGCTCCTCTTCTGGACCCCCCAGAAGTAAACCAGACCCCAAACAGGTCCCCCAACTGCCCTCATTCTGGTGTTTAAATCCTTTAGCCACTGCTTCCAAAGGTTCCCAGTCATCCACGAATTGGCATTCGCCCGGTATGACACAGGGAGCCACTTCACGTTCTTGAAGCAACGGGGCTGTTTGCTCTTCCCGATGACCAGGGGTTCCAGCTTCTCACCCCCATCCATATTGCAGCATAGGAGGATGGTCAGTCGTTCCTGCGACGCTTTGCTTCCCGTAGGTGTGGCCTGCTTGAATGCCAGTGTGCCATCAGGAATGGCCCGCCAGTAGAGGCCGGTTTCATCGGCGTTGAAAATGTCACGAGGTGCATACTCGTTCAGGATGGAAGGAAGAACTGACACCACCCAATTTTCAGCCCCCGAGTCATCAGCATCCTGCCTCTCACCGTGCTGCTTCTTAAATGTAATATTGTTCCTTCTTTTCCACCTTTCCAGCCACCCGACAGTGGCTTTGAACTCAGTTAGCCCAAGACAGCCAGCTAACTGGCCAGCTTTCTCCATGAGCAGCGGACCGCTTACAGGAAACTGTCTGCTCCTGACCTGTGAAAACCACCGAAGGAGAGCCTCCTCAACCTCCTCAGCCTTTCCCGCCCGCTTACGTTTCCGTTGTGGGTTTCTGTTGCTTCGCCAGTCTCCCAGAAGCTGGTGTTCCCGCTTCGAGATTCTCGAAATTTGACTGGGGTTCACGCCATATTCTCGGGCAATAGATGCTTGGCTCTGCTCGTTTTTTAATTTCTTAAGCACTTCTATTCTTTCACACAAGGTTAAAGTCTTACTTTTGCGTCGCTCCATGGCACACTGTAGCCGCCTTTCCTCCGCACCTGTGCTGCCTGTGGACCGTTAACCTGTTGCAGGAATTGATGCATGAATTACCCCTATTGTTAGCAGAATCTGTGGTACTTCAGGAGTCAAACAGCACACACCAGAATGAGGGAGAAATCTTCTTTATTTGCCAGCAAACAAAGTAGGACATCAGTTCTAGCTCTCTTCTCTTTCTTAGCTCTCTTTGTCTGGTGGCTTCTGTCTCAGCTCCTTCTCTTCTTCTGCTGTCTGTCTTCCTTCAGCTCTCCTTCTTCTGTCTGTTCCTTCTGACATAAGCTGCTTCTACTCCCACTTATATACCGTTCTATCTCCCTCCTAGCCCCCCCTTACTCTCCAGATGGTAAAGAATAGATTAATTACCTTGTTTCAACCAATCATCTCTATACATGTGTTCAAAATATCAGTTACATAGGTTCCAGACATATCCTAAACTGACCTATGACCTGGGGCCTCTCACATTAGACAATATGGCACCAGTCTCTTGCATTTTCATTATGATTAATTTCTCAGCTATAGCTTAAACTGAGTTCATTTAGGGGCTAAGGGACATTCTCATATTCCTAGTCAACTTCATACTAACTGCTAACTGAACTCTGGCATTCATTAAGGGGTCAAGGGCCAGTCTTACTTAATAGCATACAGATATAGTCTGTTATTACTTTCAGGACCATTCCTATACTTAGCTAATCAATCAAGGAGAAGAGAGTTGACTTCTCTGACCTCTTTCACCTATTAGCTTCACACACTGAACTAGCTAGGACTGTGGCTAAGTCAAACCATATGCTGACCTTTTCACTGCAGTCCTACTCAGAACGTAAGGCAAAGAGTTGAACAAACATTCTACACAGAATAAAACATATTCTAAAATAAGCATCCTTATAAGACATATTCTAAAATAAACAGAAATCAGAATTCCTTATAACAAAATCTACATATCAAAAATATCTAATATTATTTAAACAGCATTCAGCCTACTTTTAAACTACAGTATGTCTGGCTCATGCCTTGTTTATAATAGTATACAGATGTATGTGGTAAGGTAATATCTTTGAACTATCCTTCACCCTCCATCACTCACAAAGGTCTTTCTGACCTTTCTACCCTTTAGCCCAGCAAAGCTAGATTTCTAAATAATCTAAACCATCTGGCATTCCTTCACTTTACTTGCAAGGTGAAAAGTTCACAACTCAAACACCAAGCTTTTAAACCCCAAATTTTTAAACAGAATTAACAATTAATATGATTTCTTATATATATATATATAATTATGCCCATGCCGCCTCAAACCAACGAGACTTCGCACCCCTTGGTCGCGTGGCAACAGAGCGGGAGGGTCGGCAGGAGCATCCCCTGTGCTCTCGATGGCTCTTTGCAAAATTTCAGCAGTGTTGGCCGGAAGCAATACCACATGTGGCCACCGGAGGGCGCCCGCTATGGAAGTCGGAAAGGGTTCTTTTTTGCTTCCCTGCAGCCAGGCAGCAGTTCCACAGGGTCGGCTAGGAAAGCCGAGTCTCTCCTCTGCAGGGGAGGGGGGGGGCTGACTTTTCCTTCCAACAGGTCGGAGAGGTTTCTCCGAATTACTGTGTTGGTGGTGCTTGCCGCCGACCGGGGCGCCTCGACTGAGAAGCCTGCCTGGGCTCAGAGGGACCTGCACGCGGCTAGTCCAGAAGGGCATTGCCCGCCGCCGTCGGAACCAGCTGCGGAGGGCACTCAGGGGCCGCAGAAAGAATGGCCATGCATGGAAGTCGCCAGCAAGGGGAGAGAAGGTCCAGAAAGCCAGACAGCCCTCGGAGGGCCGTCCCCGGACTCCCCGAGAGGGACCTGCCTGCTCCTAGTGTGTGCCCACCGGGGGGCGCTCCCAAGCAGCACAAATGAGGGCTAGGACCTGTTCTGGGAGGTTGGACCGAAAGCCTGGGATGCCCACTTCCAAGTGGGAGCCCTGACTTTTTGTTTTGACAGTGCGGCGGCAGAGAGGCGTGCCTGCCTGTCTCTGTGTGTCTGTACTAGACTCTTCGTTTCTCTCTCTTTCTCTTCCAGTAGGTGAGAGTGATTTTTTCCTTCTTGTCTGCTTTTCCTCTCTTATGCCCGCCGATCGATTTGGCACTTCAGACCCGAACGGGGAGCACCCTCGCGGGCCGGCTAGTCCGGTGTTCAGGCGATGTGGTTTCTTCCTACCCGTTCGGGTCCTCCAGGGAGGGCTCCCTCTGAGGGTAGCCTGCAGTCTTGGGGTGAGGCCGAGGCGTCCGGCAGTCTCCGCGCAGATGTCCGAGCTCGCCGGGAGCGGGGTCTGGGCCCGTCCGCCCTCTCGCGTGCCCCTCCCGGGCGAAACGTGTTCCTCCGGCCGCCAGTGGCGTGTCTCTCTCCGCGGGCGAGGTTCCCCGTCGGGTGAACCCTGCGTGCCAACTGCTCCTTCCCGCCAGCTGCGCAGAGGCGCCGGCCTTCCGCCGGGAAGCGGAGGCCGGGACGCCGCCGCCGTTCCGGCTGCCCCCTTCTCCCGGGGGGTGCGTCCGGTCCGGTGCCGCCGCCATGGCTACCTGGTTGATCCTGACAGTAGCATATGCTTGTCTCAAAGATTAAGCCATGCACGTGTAAGTATGCACGGCCGGTACAGTGAAACTGCGAATGGCTCATTAAATCAGTTATGGTTCCTTTGATCGCTCCATCTGTTACTTGGATAACTGTGGTAATTCTAGAGCTAATACATGCCAATGAGCGCTGACCTCCCGCGATGCATGCATTTATCAGACCAAAACCGATCTGGGGGCTCGCCCCCCCCCCCCCGGCTGCTTTGGTGACTCTAGATAACCTCGGGCCGATCGCACGTCCCCGTGACGGCGATGATCCATTTGGATGTCTGCCCTATCAACTTTCGATGGTACTTTCTGCGCCTACCATGGTGACCACGGGTAGCTGGGAATCAGGGTTTGATTCCGGAGAGGGAGCCTGAGAAACGGCTACCACATCCAAGGAAGGCAGCAGGCGCACAAATTACCCACTCCCGACTCGGGGAGGTAGTGACGAAAAATAACAATACAGGACTCTTTCGAAGCCCTGTAATTGGAATGAGTACACTTTAAATCCTTTAACGAAGATCCACTGGAGGGCACGTCTGGTGCCAGCAGCCGCGGTAATTCAGTGGCTGTCCAGACAGTGAAGGAGGAGGAGGTGGGAGCAGGCGCTCTGAGTTGTGGAAGTCAAGGACCTGGTGGTTGGAGTACAGGCCAGGGTGTGAGCTGCATCTGGGCCTGGGCAAGTACCTGAGGTCCGGGCCTGGAGGCCCTGCGGGCTGGAATGGAGGCCGGGGAGAAGGAGGAGGACTTCCAGCTAAGCAGCAGTCCCAGTGTGGTCCTGCAGAGATGGGAACCAGGGAAGCTCCAGAAAGGAGGTACAATGGGTCCCACTCCCCAGGAGAGAGGTAAGGGCCAGGAAGACCCGAGGTCCAGAAGCTCCCAGGGGGAAAGTCCAGCCCTGGTATCCGGGAAAGGGTCCAGGGAGAAACATGGTGAAGAGCCCAGGAGTAGGAGAGAGAGAGAGGGTGAAGAGGCCCAGATGGGGAGAAGTGACTGGAATGCCAGAGAACCACAGAGGGTGAGGCCTGAGCAACAGACCCAGTCGGAGTTCCAGAGAGGGTCAGGAGAAAGCTCAGGAGGGCCGGTGGTGGAGGCGGTGTATGGAGACCAGAGTGAAGAGGAGGAAGAGCTGCCGTGGGCTGAGTGGGCGGAAGACAGAGAGATAACGGCAGAAGAAGTGTTGGAAGATCTAAAAACACTTAAGAAGTTGGAACAAGAAGAGATATTGCGAAAAAGAATTAAGCTGGCCACAGTAATGGTGAAAGTTTCCAAAAATAAAGGGAAGAAAGAAAAACAGGTGCGGGAGATAGCCCTCATGGAAAAACAGCTAGTGTGGAGGAAGGAGCAAATTCTGTCTTTAAAGAAAAGAGGGAATAACCCCTTAAGAGAAATGTTTGCCGGGAGGAAGTGACGTCACCGTATAGCATGGTGGTCTAGCTCTGCTGCTCCCATACCCAACACCGATTTTTGGGGTAAAATCGCGAATCAACAACCGAAAAACGAGGGTTGGATGAGCGGATTCTGCTACTAAACAGCTACAGCCATGAGTAGAACAGTTTCAAGCCGGAAAAAAGAGGCGGGTGGAGCGGAGAAAAGCGTGGCGCCTAAGGCCGTTAAACGCCACGAGTCTCCAGGGCGTGCTTCCCTTTCGGATTCGGACTCCGCTTTATCTATGTCAGAAGCGCGAGCACCTCCCTTGAAAAAAGGCATTTCCAGCGAACTCAGAAAATTTCTATCCAACATTCAGACTGAAATTAAGCAATCCAAAGACGAAATCTTAGAGCGGATGGATACCTTAAGCGCTGACCTCCGTGAGTTAGGCGGCAGAGTGGAAGAAGCTGAACTGAAACTTGACGAACACGCTGAGTCCCTGAGCAAACATGCTGAACTTCTCCAGGAAATGGAACACAAGCATGCACACCTGGAATATAAGATGGATGATCTCGAGAACAGGGGCCGGAGGAATAATCTCCACTTCCGTGGTGTGCCTGAGGGCGGTGACACAGAGAACGTGGTTGAAATAGTGCAAACGTTGTGCTTAACTCTGCTCGGTCCTGAAGCGGGTGAGATGCGATGTGATTTGGATAGAGCCCACAGAGCGCTGGGGGCGCGTAAAGAACAGCAGACCCGCGATATAATAGTGCGTTTCCACAAATACGAAATTAAGGAAAAAATTCTGGTGGCCGCTAGAACGACTGAGCGCTTGGAATATGGAGGAACCCGCATTCAGGTTTACCAGGATTTATCACAATATACATTGCAATTAAGAAGACAGATGAGACCAGTGCTGGAGGCCTTGAACAAACATAAAATACCTTACAGATGGGGATTCCCCTTCGCTCTCCTTTTTACCCTGAAGGGTAGTAAGCAGAAGGTGCAAACTCTACAGGAGGCTTGGGAGGCCCTATATGCTGCGGAACTGGTTTCTGTAAAGTCTCCACCTGGGGCAGTAGCGGCTACCACCCGAGCGAAGCTCCAACGGTGGCAGAGAATTCCAGAGTCGACAAAGCGTGGCACTCAGAAGCGCTGAGATGGACTGAGTAGGTTGGACTGACTCCATAAGACCAGGTCACCAGGGACATGGTGTAAGGAATATACACTACTTTGGCCTGGCAGAGGTACTTATTATGTACTGTATATTATGAAAGCGGGTGAGGGGACTGCACATAGATATTAAAAAAAAAATGTGTTAAGTTCATGGTTGGCTGTAATGGTAATGGTGGAGGGTAAAAGGAATTAGCTGAGGGATGGAACGGGAGAGTGTTTGATTCGATAAGGCAGGGTTGGGGGATGGATGTGGGGAAGGGACTGTGTGAAGGGTGGGGAACTTCCTCAAATCCCACTTGGAGGTCATGGTCTTTCAAGTGGTGAAAAAGGACGGGATAGGGGGGGAAGTGGTTAGGGGAGAGAGGGATGAAGGGGGTAGGGAAGGACGTGGCTGGCAATTAAGATTACACTCTCTACGACACTATACCGAGTGGTCTTGGAGGGATAAAGCTCCTTAAGAGCGATACTCCATTTAATAAAGGGTACAGGTTTAAAAATCTTATCTTATAATGTAAAAGGCCTTAACATGCCTCAGAAACGGCAGAAGTTTTATAAAGAACTAGGACAGCTTAGACCACATGTGGCTCTTCTTCAAGAAACACACTTGAGGGGAAGGCACGAAAGATTTCTCTCCTGCTCGGACTATCCGGTGGCGCTTTTCGCCTCTGCGGCAGGGCCCAGAAGGGGGGGTGTGGCAGTTCTGATACATTCCACAGTGGGGGCGCAGGTGCTTAGGATCAAAAGGGACCCGGGTGGACGCTATATTTTTTTGCATGTTAAAATTGACCAGGTGGACCTTACTATCGCCTCTATCTATGCCCCAAACGAGGGACAAGCAGGTTTTATTGAGAAAGTTAAAAATTCATTGACCTCCTTTGCACAGGGCTCCTTAATTATAGGAGGGGACTTTAATACAGTGATGAACCCAGGCATGGATCGCTCTGGAGCCTCTAGAACGGAGGGACAGAGGGATGCGCAAGCGCTGAGATCATTAACTCAATCTATGGGCACGGTAGACCTGTGGAGGGTTCATAATCAGAGGGTGCGAGACTATACGTTCTATTCCCCAGTACACCAATCCTACTCCCGCATAGATTATATTCTAGTTGATGTTGCCTTAGCGGAGAGAGGCCCGGAAGCAGGAATAGGTAGTATGACTTTGTCAGACCATGCCCCGATTTGGGTAACTTTACCCCATATTAGAACTGAGAGCAAGGACAAAAGATGGGCACTAAACGTTAATATTCTGCAAGATGAGGCAGCTGTGGTGGGATATAAAAAAATGTTGAAAGAATACTTTTGAGTTTAATTTGAATTCTGGACCTTCACTCAGCACAATCTGGGATACTATGAAGGCAGTTTCTCGTGGATATTTTTTGCAGCTGGCCAGTAAGAAAGCAAAAGCCCGTAAGGCACAGATAGCAAGCTGTATGGAGAACATTCGTTTGTTGGAAGCGCAGCATAAGGCAACTGGGTCCTCGCAGACCCTGAAAGAACTAAGTGATCAAAGACTAATGCTTGATTCTATCTACTCTGAGCAACTTAGCATGTTATATGCAAAGAGCAGGTTGGGCTCATATGAGTTCGCCAACAAAGCAGGGCGTCTTCTAGCTATAAAGATGCGTAGGCAAAAAGTAGACAAAACTATCTTAAAGATTAGGGACAGGGCTGGGAAAGATCTTGATAAATCAGAGGACATACGTAGGAGATTTGGAGAATTCTACCAGGCCTTATATGCTAGGGAACTCGATCCATCTATGGAACTAGTAGACCACTATTTACAGGACAGCGAGCTGTCCTCCTTGAATCACCAGCAGCAGCGACTGTTAGACGAGCCGGTCACCCCTAAGGAAATTCAAGAGGCTATTAGAAGCTTACCATCGAGCAAGTCGCCTGGTCTGGATGGACTGCCTAATGAGTTCTATAAGCAATTCGCATCCGAGTTAGCCCCTCTCTTGGCTGACTTGTTTAATCAAGTGGGAAAGGGCGGATCCTTGCCCCTGTCAATGATGGAGGCTTGGATAGCAGTAATACCCAAGCCTGGAAAAGATCAAATGGAATGTGGATCTTATAGACCTATAACAGTGTTAAATGCTGATGTAAAAATCTTGGCTAAGGTGTTAGCTAATCGAGTGGCGCCAGTTCTACCAGTGCTCATCCATCCAGATCAGGTGGGCTTTGTCTCATACAGGAAAGCAATGGATAATATCAGAAGAGCGGTTGACCTTATGTACTTGGCAAAAAGAACCCAGAAACCACTATCCAGCTTATAATCGAACGAGAATAACGCCCAAGTTCCGACCTAAATCGGGAGATGGGCGTTTATCTCACAAAAACGAATAACGCGGTATAATCAAAAGCCGAATTTGGGTCGCTTTCAACTGCACTCCGTCGCGGATGCGGACAAAGTGGACGGGGGCGTGTCGAAGGCGTGTCGAAGGCGGAACTGGGGCGTGGTTATCGGGCGAACAGAGATGGGCGCCCTTCGCCGATAATGGAACAGTTTTGAGCTAGAATTTAGGACACTTTTCCTGGACCCTGTTTTTTTACGAATAAGGCCCCCAAAAGTGCCCTAAATTACCAGATGACCCCCAGAGGGAGTCGGGGATGACCTCCCCTGACTCCCCCAGTGGTCACTAACCCCCTCCCACCACAACAAATGATGTTTCACAACTTTTTACTTTCACCCTCAAATGTCATACCCTCCTCCCAAGCAGCAGTATGCAGGTCCCTGGAGCAGTTGTTAGGGGGTGCAGTGGACGTCAGGCAGGTGGACCCAGGCCCACCTGTTACAATTGTGCTGCTTAATGCTATTAGTCGTCCAACCCCCCCAAACCCACTGTACCCACATGTAGGTGCCCCCCTTCACCTCTTAGGGCTATAGTAATGATGTAGACTTGTGGGCAGTGGGTTTTGAGGGGGATTTGGGGGGCTCAACACCCAAGGGAAGGGTGCTATGCACCTGGGAGCTCTTTTACCTTTTATTTGGTTTTTGTAAAAGTGCCCCCTAGGGTGCCCGGTTGGTGTCCTGCCATGTGAGGGGGACCAGTGCACTATGAATCCTGGCCCCTCCCACGAACAAATGCCTTGGATTTATTCGTTTTTGAGCTGGGCGATTTCATTTTCCATTATCGCTGAAAAGCAAAAACGCCCAGCTCACACCTTGACGAATAAAACATGGGCGTCTTTTTCTTTTAAAAAATACGATCCGCCCCGCCCCTTCACGGACCCGTTCTCGGAGATAAACGCCCATGGAGATAGGCGTTTCTGTTCCATTATGCCCCTCTAAGTCTTCTAAGTTTGGACGCAGAAAAAGCCTTTGACCGGGTTCACTGGCCCTTTATGCATAGAGTCCTTGAGACGATGGGGTTTGGATTACAGTTTAGGAGATGGATCCAGGCTTTCTATAATACCCCAAGGGCATGTGTCCGGGTCAACGGAAGCAATTCAGACTTATTTACGCTCTAGAGAGGAACTAGGCAGGGCTGCCCTCTTTCGCCTTTGCTGTTCGCAATGGTGATGGAGCCCTTTGCGGCTCGGTTGCGCCTGGACCCCAATATCTCAGGAGTTAGAGTGGCAGACAGAATCCATAAATTGGCCCTTTTTGCGGACGACGTCCTACTGTTTGTTACTCGCCCACTAACCACATTCCCACAGTTAGAGCGATTGATAGATGAATACTCAGCTGTGTCTGGCTTTAAAGTCAACATGGCTAAATCCAAAGCCCTACATGTAACCCTTCCAGAGGAGGTGGTGGATTCCTTAAAGATCTCCTCCCCTTTTCGATGGGCTCATAAACAACTTAGGTACCTGGGGGTGAATCTGACTAGGACATTCTCTGAATTGTTTAACGCAAATTATAAGGGGCTAGGCAAAATTATTAGGGCTGATTTAGAGCGCTGGGGAGACATGCAATTTTCATGGTTTGGGAGAATAGCTATTCTTAAAATGAATATTATACCTAGGCTGCTATATCTTTTCCAGGTGCTGCCTGTGATGATGCCCAGACGATTTATAACATCCTTACAAGATACACTTGTGCGGTTCGTCTGGGCAGGGAAGCGTCCAAGACTAGCGAGATTACTGCTATATAGGGATAGGAAAAGAGGAGGACTGGGGGTACCCAATCTCGCTTGGTACTACAGAGCGGCACAGGGGAAGGCAGCACTTGAATGGCATCAAGACTACCCAGATAGACAATGGGTACAAATAGAACAACACTCATTGGGGGACACACTGTTGAGCGCGTTAATGTGGCTACCTAAGACATTTAGAAGTATGGGAGAGGGAACTTGCTCCTCAGTGGAGGTAACACTTCACTATTGGGACAGAATGTTTCCCAAGAAACAATGCATCCTGACCCAGAATACACCAATAGCTTATAACCCATTATTCTTACCCGGCACTATAAAGGGGACATTCACAAAATGGCACAGAGCCGGGGTGCGGACCTGGGGACAGATGTTTGAAGATGACTCGGTGTTGTCTTTTGAAGCTTTAAAGGACAAATACCCTGAGGTAGAGGGAGATGAATTCGCCTATTGCCAAGTTGCCCACTTCTTGCAAACTAAAGCGGTGCGAGAGGTGATGTCGCGAAAGAAACTTGGTCTGGAAGAGATATGTGAGAAACTTGCGTCCTCCCGTGGCCTGATTGGTTACTTGTATCAAAACATAAGTTATCATACATCTTATAAGGGAATGCACAGAGGAGGTTGGGAGAGGGAATTAGCCATACATCTGGAGGAGTCTGAGTGGGAGAGAATTGAGAGAAAAGTAGTGAGGCTATCGACTCATGTCCCTATGCAGGAGAATGCAGTGAAGGTTCTGTATAGATGGTACCTCACACCGGCCCGGTTGCAGAGGATCTTTCCAGATGCGTTGGATGGATGCTGGCGACGCTGTGGTCAAAAGGGTACAATGGGTCATGTGTGGTGGAACTGTAAAAAAATAAAAGCCTATTGGAGGGCGGTTCACTTTCGGCTGCAGAAATGGCTGGGATGTAGGGTGCCACTAAGTCCCTTGGTGTTCCTGTTTTCGGCAAGAATTGCTGGTCTCTCGTCTGCCCAGCAGTCTTTGGTTGACCAGGTGGCGGGCACTGCCAGGGTGGTTGTGGCATCCCATTGGCGGAGAGAGGGGGTGCTCCCAATAACAAAATGGCTATATAAACTGAGGTATGTGAGAGAGATGGAGAGATTGATTGCCGAGCGCAAGCACCAGTTGGGCACTTGGCAATCGGTATGGCAATATATTCCTCCTGACGCTCTGTAACTAAAGGTCTATATGCTTAGAGAGTGTTCTGCATGGCCATAGATAGCCGTGTCTTTGGGGAGAAAGTGGGAGGGGGGAGGGAACAGGGACTGGATGGGGCATTATAATATTATGTTTAAAAAATATAAAAAACACTCTAAAAAAATTTTCTGAAGTTTGGTAATGTACTTGTAGGCCAGTGGATACTGTTACTCGTTACAATATAGGCAGCACTATTAGACTTCTTGTATAAGTAAAGTAGAAGTGCTGGCCTGTTGCTTGTATTATGTAAACTTTGTTCAAGTTCACTGACAATAAAGACTTCTTGCAAATAAAAAAAAAAAAGAGAAATGTTTGCCAACTGAGCACGCTGGAAGAAAGAGGAGAAGCAGAGAGGGACTTTACCCAGTGAACACACACTGAGAGGTGGGGGGGAATACAGTAAAAACACAGACAATATTTTGAGTCCTTTATTATTTGAAGAAGAACAAGGTCAGCATGTGCAAGTAGTGGCACGGGAAAAGCATCAAAATACCTTGCGTTTTGAAATTTGGGAGACCGCTGAGCAGCAACAGGAGATGGGGGAAGGAGTAAAGATGGCGTGCAGTGGGAAGCAAGACGCCGAGGGATTTAAAAAAAAGAAGGAGGAACTGATGAGTGACGTCAGTGAGAGTGGGAGAATACCAGCAGCGCAAAAAGTGAATGAGGGGAGCCAAAAAGACACTTTACAGCTGGTACAGACTTTAAATACATTGCAGACCGGACTCAAAGAGGGTTGTGTTTCCAGGAATGCGGAGAGGGCACAGTGTGAGGAGCGGGAGATGAAGATGGTGCTGGGTGATGACGTCATCGAGAGTGTGAGAACCCGGGCAGGGACTTCCAGGCAGACAGCGGAGGATGGTGCCAAACAGTGGAGTGGAGTCCGGAGTGGCGTGGTCAGCCGGAACGAAGGGGAGAGCAGGATGAAGGAGGCGGCAGGGGAGCCAGATTGGAGCACTGATGGCGATCAGGGGGCGGAGCCTGTCGCACAAAGAGAGAGGGCGGATCGCAGCACAGGAGAGGTCCTGGAGTTGCAGGCAGATGGAGAGAGGACTGAACCGGCAGTGGCAGCGGAGGCAGAAGATAGAGGAGAGGGAGTGGTTTGCCAGACTGCAGGAACCAGAAGGCAAGAAACTGCAAGGGGTGCTGCAAATGAGACTGTGCAAGGGGGAAGGGCAGAGGGGAGGGAGTCAGGGGTGGAAGAGGGAGGGATTGGAAGGGAAGGGGATGGGTTTGGAAAGGAGGGGGGTGAGATTGGAAGGGAAAGGGGTGGGATTGGGAGGGAAGGGGCGGGGAAAGGATGGCAACAAGGTGGGAGGACTTTTGCCCAGATCGTAGGGGGAGGGGGGGCAAGGAGGAGGGAGGGGTTTTGGGGGTGGGAGGAGAGGAGGGGAGGGGTTGGGGAGGACAAGGCGGGAAAAGGAGGAATGTGGTACAGTTAAAGTGGGTGGGGAAGGGACCAGCGCCTTCAAGGGGAGAGGTGTTGAAACAAGTCTTCAGGTTGGGATTTATCCCGGAAGATTTGTTTGCCTGCATCCACCCAGTCAATGGGGTGGACTATGACATCAGTTTCCTAACGGCTAGGGGGTTGGAGGAGTTTTGGAGCAGGTATGAAGCCCGGAAGGGGGGAGGGGACTGGGAAGGGTACAGGGTAATCCCGATCAGCCGCCAGGAGGTGGTGCAGGTGACAATATTGGTCAGAAATGAGTCACTGGAGGCGGCTGATCTTATGGTGTGGTTGAGGAGATACGCGGAGGTGGTGTCTCCCTTATAAAAGTTACCAGACCCAAGCAGGGTGTGGGCGGGGGCGTGGGGGGCGACAGTGCGTCTAAGACATGAGGGGGAAGTGCCAAAACATATCCCCCCAGCAGCATATATCGGCAGAGACCGGATACAATGTTTTTATAAGGGCCAGCCACACCAGTGCTTCCGGTGTGGATCCTTCCGCCATATGGAAATGAATTGTGTTGTCAGGAAATGCATTAAGTGTGGGAGCGAAGAGCATGGGGCGGGATCTTGTGTTCAGATTGGGGGGGCGGCGGCAGAGGGGAGCACCCCCCGGGTGGCTCTGGCCCCCGCAGGGTGCATTTCCTCCGGCGCGGTGCGCCGCGACCGGCTCCAGGTCGGCTGGGAAGGCTCGTTCTCTGTCCCTGTTGGATTCCCTACACCTGCAGAAAGAAGCCTGGAATCGGGTCACACAGGCAACCATCATCAAATGCTACAGGCGGGCACGCTTTGTCAAGGATGTGGGCAGGGACCAAACGGATGCAGCCATTGCCAGCGCGGCAGATCAACAAGCTGCTGACATCCCAGCCGGTGTTAGCAAAGAGCAGTTCCATCGATACGTAGCTGTCGATTGCAGTCTACAGACAGCTGGCGACAGCACGGATGTCGAGCTCTGCGCCTGCACGCAAGCAACGGCCGCCGATGAAGCAAGCGATCAGATGAGCAGCGACCTCCTGCCACTTTCACTACAGCGCTGGAGGGTCTCAGCACCATTAGGGCCTACCTGGAGAACACTGGGTGTCAGAGCTATGAACGATTTTACCGTCTGGCAGACTTAATCTATGAAACCCAAAGACACCGTAGTGTGCAGAGGACTATCACTGACTATTTCAAGAAAGCCAAATAACAGAGACTGTATAGTGTTTACATTTAATAAACAGTACTGTTCATATGTTTATCAGATGTCACGCTTCTTTGGCTCACAACAGTTAAGCGCACGCTCCTGTTAACTGCATCTATTTCTTCGGTCCCAGGCCCTTGCACTTAAGCGGATTGCACTGTATATATATTTTTCCCAGCTTGTTTAATAATGTCATTAGATATAAATTTCATAAAGAAAGTTGTTCCAGTAGAAATTGTTTCAGAATGTAATACCAGAAATTTCTTCCTCTCAGCTACTCTAGCTGGAGACAAATCCAAAACCATGTTAATCTTGTAGCTGTGGTCATATGGGAGGGGGCAATGCCAGATCCAGAGCTTATAAATGGAGAGAGGCTTCTAATAATGACTCAGTGGACAATCATCTGGGATCATCGGATGCCATGGTTCAGTGTTACAGCGCAGGTAGAGCAGGTTCATTCAATAAGCTTCAGGAAAACCTAAGACAAGATGGAGTAGTGGTCAGCTGAATGACAACATCTAGGAGAAGTGGAAAATAAGTTGGCAAAACAAAGGAGATATTATAAGAGCGAATAACCTTTTTTTTGTTAGGAAAGTAAGTAAAATTAAGAAGAAAAAGAGTTACTATGGTTCTCAAAAGAAATAGCTTAAAAGGTAAGGAAAAAGAGGTTACCCTTCATAAACTACAAGAGATCATTATCTGGAACATGAAGAGAAGCTGGGAGGGTAGTCAGGAGAGCAAAGATGCAAATGGAAGGAAAAATAAAAAATGGGCAAGAGAGGAAGACTTTTTTTTAGGTATGTTAATGACAGAAGAAAGTGCAAACATGGCATTGCAAGACTCAAAGGTGACAGAGAGGAAGATGTAGAGGTTGAATTACATAACTAATAATTATGTTCAATATTCACTGAGGAAGAGCCAGCAGCAGGACAACAGAAAATGGATACAGACAGGAAAGGAAGTCAGGGACACCTGAAGCAATTTTCCCAAGATTAAAATAAAAGCAGACTAAGTGATAGGACCGGAAGGGATATATCCAAAAGAATTAAGGGATCTTAGAGAGTTTCTGGTGGCTCTAATGCCTAACTCTTTAAGTATTCCCTTAGAGTTGAGAAACAGCGATGCAGTTCCTCTTCATAAAAGGATATTCTGTCTTAAACCAACAGCTCATGTCCTGTAAATCTATGTTACGTTGCCACCCTGTTCATCCTAGATAGCCTTTATTTTGTAACCTTTGATTCTATATGGGAAGAAGCTCCATTTATGGTTAACTTCCCCTCCTCCCACTGGATGTACCCTATATCCCTTCCTCCCACTGGATGTACCTTATATCCATTTTGTAACTCAATATGTAATCACGTTCCTAAATGGTCACCCTTAGAAGCAGGGTATGTTGGGGAAGCTGTTTACTTTCATCAGTAATTCTTCATTTCAGACAAACAGGTCTGAGCTAATCCTGCAAACTCCATCACACCGAGACCCCATGAACACATCATGCCACCTCTTCACACTGAATATTAACCAACCAGATATCCAGAGAAAAATTCATCATAGTTGTATGAATTTAGAAACTGTATAGCTACCCTTAATTCCTTTTGATCTTACAGAAAATTATTGTTTATTCAATTGCTTTGTAATAAAATTGTTTTGGAACTTAAGAAGTGAACCACTAGATGTTTGAAGTCTGCATTGAACCATACACACACACACACACACACACGAAGTTTGCATTGAAAAACAAACACACATACACACACACAAAAGCATGATGTCATGTGGGGATTAGGAGCCTCAAAGTTAATTGAGGGGGGCATAAGGCTAAAGGTTCACCTAGGGCATCCAACACCGGCCCTGGTTCTATAGTATGTGAAAACATTTTTTATTAACATGAAAGCATGAAATATGCTGAATAAAAAATCTACACGGGGGGGGGGGGGGGGGGGGAGCCCAAAATAAGTACATAAGTAATGCCACACTGGGAAAAGACCAAGGGCCCATCGAGCCCAGCATCCTGTCCCCAAAAGCGGCTAATCCAGGCCAAGAGCACCTGGCAAGCTTCTCAAATTTACAAACATTCTATACATGTTATTCCTGGAATTGTGGATTTTTCCCAAGTCCATTTAGTTGTGGTTTATGGACTTGTCCTTTAGGAAACCGTCTAACCCCTTTTTAAACTCTACCAAGCTAACTGCCTTCACCATGTTCTCCAGCAACGAATTCTAGAGTTTAATTATGCGTTGGGTGAAGAAACATTTTCTCCAATTTGTTTTAAATTTACTACACTGTAGTTTCATCGCATGCCCCCTAGTCCTAGTATTTTTGGAAAGCATGAACAGACGCTTCACATCCACCTGTTCCACTCCACTCATTATTTTATATACCTCTATCATGTCTCCCCTCAGCCGTCTCTTTTCCAAGCTAAAAAGCCCTAGCCTCCTTAGTCTTTCTTCATAGGGAAGTCGTCCCATCCCCGCTATCAGTTTAGTCGCCCTTCGCTGCACCTTTTCCAATTCTACTATATCTTTCTTGAGATGCGGCGACCAGAACTGAACACAATACTCAAGGTGCGGTCGCACCATGAAGCGATACAACGGCATTATAACATCCTCACACCTGTTTTCCATATCTTTCCTAATAATACGCAACATTCTATTTGCTTTCCTAGCCACAGCAGCACACTGAGCAGAAGGTTTCAGTGTATTATCGACGACGACACCCAGATCCCTTTCTTGGTCTGTAACTCCTAACGTGGAACCTTGCATGACGTAGCTATAATTCGGGTTCTTTTTTCCCACATGCATCACCTTGCACTTGCTGACATTAAACGTCATCTGCTATTTAGCTGCCCAGTCTTCCAGTCTCATAAGGTCCTTCTGTAATTTTTCACAATCCTCTCGCGAGTTAACGACTTTGAATAACTTTGTGTCATCAGCCAATTTAATTACCTCGCTAGTTACTCCCATCTCTAAATCATTTATAAATATATTAAAAAGCAGCGGTCCTAGCACAGACCCCTGAGGAACCCCACTAACTACCCTTCTCCATTGTGAATACTGCCCATTTAACCCCTCTCTGTTTCCTATCCTTCAACCAGTTTTTAATCCACAATAGGACATTTCCTCCTATCCCATGACCCTCCAATTTCCTCTGTAGCCTTTTATGAGGTACCTTGTCAAACACCTTCTGAAAATCCAGATACACAATATCAACCGGCTCCCCTTTGTCCACATGTTTGTTACTCCTTCAAAGAATTGAAGTAAATTGGTCAGGCAAGATTTCCCCACACTAAAGCCGTGCTGACTTGGTCTCAGTAATCCATGTCCTTGGATGTGCTCTGTAATTTTGTTTTTAATAATAGCCTCTACCATTTTCCCCGGCACCGATGTCAGACTCACCAGTCTATAATTTCCTGGATCTCCCCTGGAACCTTTTTTAAAAATCGGCGTTACATTGGCCACCCTCCAATCTTCCGGTACCACGCTTGATTTTAAGGATAAATTGCATATCACTAACAGTAGCTCCGCAAGCTCATTTTTCAGTTCTATCAGTACTCTAGGATGAATACCATCTGGTCCAGGAGATTTGCTACTCTTCAGTTTGCTGAACTGCTACATTACGTCCTCTAGGTTTACCGTGAATTCAGTAAGTTTCTCCGACTCGTCCGCTTGAAATACCATTTCCGACACTGGTATCCCATCCAAATCTTCCTCCGTGAAGACCGAAGCAAAGAATTCATTCAGTCTCTCCGCTACGTCTTTGTCTTCCCTGATCGCCTCTTTTACCCCTTGGTCATCCAGCGGCCCAACCGATTCTTTTGCCGGCTTCCTGCTTTTAATCTACCGAAATAAATTTTTACAATGTTTTTTGCCTTAATGCTATCTTTTTTCGTAATCCCTCTTGGCTTTCTTTATCTGCGCCTTGCATTTGCTTTGACACTCCTTATGCTGCTTCTTGTTATTTTCAGACTGTTCCTTCTTCCATTTTCTGAAGGCGTTTCTTTTAGCCCTAATAGCTTCCTTCACCTCACTTTTCAACCACGCCGGCTGTCTTTTGGACTTCCGTCTTTCTTTTCTAATTCACAGAATATGTTTGGCCTGGGCCTCCAGGATCGTATTTTTGAACAGTGTCCATGCCTGTTGTACAGTTTTTACCCTCTCAGTTGCCCCCCTAAGTTTTTTTTTTACCGTTCTTCTCATTTTATCATAGTTTCCTTTTTTAAAGTTAAACGCTAATGTATTTGACTTCCTATGTATAGTTACTTCAAGGTCGATATCAAAACTGATCGTATTATGATCACTGTTATCAAGTGGCCCCAGTACCATAACGTCCCTCACCAGACCATGCGCTTCACTAAGGACCAAGTCTAGAATTTTTCCTTCTCTCGTCGGCTCCTGCACCAGCTGCTCCATAAAGCTGTCCTTGATTTCATCAAGGAATTGTACCTCTCTAGCGTGTCCCAATGTTACATTTACCCAGTCTATATTTGGATAATTGAAGTCACCCATTATTATCACATTGCCCATTTTGTTTGCGTCTCTGATTTCTTTTATCATTTCTGCGTCTAGCTGCTCATCCTGGCGAGGCGGACGGTAGTACACTCCTATCACCATCCTTTTCCCTTTTATACATGGAATTTCAACCCACAATGATTCAAAGGTGTGATTTGTGTCCTGCTGAATTTGTAATCTGTCTGAGGCAAGGCTCTCATTAATATACAATGCTACCCCTCCACCACTCCAGTCCACCCTATCACTACGATATACTTTGTACCCCAGTATGACAGCGTCCCACTGGTTATCCTCCTTCCACCAGGTCTCAGTAATACCTATTATATCCAATTTTTCATTTAGTGCAATATATTCCAACTCTCCCATCTTATTTCTTAGACTCCTAGCATTTGCATATAGACATTTCAGAGTATGTTTGTTGTTCCTATTTGCATGATGCTTAGTACTTGACACTATTGATTTCCCATCTTTTGTCTGATCTTTAGTTGTATTTAAGGGCACCTGACCTACCACGGTCTGTTGTGCAACCTCACTATCCAGAAACCCTATCTACTCTGTTTGTGAGGTATCCTTGCAAGATACCTTATCCCGAACCATGTGCTGTTGTGCGACTGTCGGCCTTTCCCCCATATCTAGTTTAAAAGCTGCTCTATCTCCTTTTTGAATGCCAACACCAGCAGCCTGGTCCCACCCTGATTAAGATCGAGCCCAACATTTCGGAATAGGTTCCCCCTTCCCCAGAATGTTGCCCAGTTCCTAACAAATCTAAAACCTTCCTCCCTGCACCATCGATCCAGAAATGGAACAGAAACTGGTTGTACACATCCCTATTGAATAAGAAAAGAAAGAGAAATGATCAGAAACCATTACACAGAGATGAATTGTGCAGAACCACAGGCACAGGTAAGGTGCAAACTCAGTGGGTATAGTTGGGGCTTGAGCACCCCCAGTATTGTACAAACACCTTCACTGTGTCCAGGAAAGAGGTACTTTGTGTTGAGTTGAGCACCCGCAATCATTTTGAAAAAGTTGGTTCCCATGACCACAGGAATCTGGCAGCACATTGTAAGGCCAGGCATTTTTCTCATACTGAGAAAGGAGTGTTGTATTTCAGGGAGATGAGAGTTGGAGACACTGACAGTTTTATTACAGTAAGATATACTACACTGCAGTGGTAATATTAACATTATATTACTGACCTCTTTCTTGCATCACACCAAACAATTGCAGACAGAGATAGTTGTTGCAGTTGCAAAAGAAGACATGCAGAGACAGAGATTAAGGGTACAGCACAAACTGACCTCTTTAAAGAGATGACCATTTGTCAAGACATTAGTAAATACCTGGCTTTTCAAACAGTGTTTCGGTGTTTGCTGTTTTAACTGTGGTTGCATTATTGTTATACTATTTTAATTTTGCTCTGTAACATTTATATGATTGTATTCTATCTTATTTATTAATGTATTTATTTAAAATCTTGAATACCCTGCTCTTGGGAGAACCTAGTCAAAATGGACATTTAAAAGCATTATGGAAACGTTAACAAACAAAACAGGTCCTATATAGACATTAATTTCAATAAGGAAAAGGAATTCAGGGTAGATTGAGCTAGGTAGGGAGGACTTATCTTTAGCACTTTAACCCATTAGTGCCCAATGTTCCCATAATAAGCTCCCATATGGGAACATTGGGCATTAATGGGTTAATATCCCATCTTTTGCACTTATTTTGCTGAATTATGGAACTTGAAAGAATCAGTTAATTGAAATAAGACTTTAAAACAGGATCAGGGTAAGATTTATTTATTTACTTATTTATTAGGATTTATTTACCGCCTTTTTTGAAGGCATCACTCAAGGCAGTGTACAACAAAGAATAAGTCAAACATAAGCAGTAGACAATTACAGCAGTAAAAATATTCAAACAACAATACAAAGTATGGCATAGTATGCTAGCCGCATTGAGCCTGCATTGTGTGGGAAAGTGCGGGGTACAAATGTAATAATAATAATATAATGCCAACACAATACACAATAAAACATTTTAACAGACAACATAGGGTGTAAGCAAAGATGGAACATATAGATAGATAAAATAGCGTACGTTGTAGTACTGGAAGCAAAATGGTGAATGCCTAGGGTGTGGTATTTTATTTTTGTCTTACTTTAGGTTTTCATCTTCCTGTGTATAATAGGGAAAAGTAAATCCAAGTCACACCCTTCAGCTGGTATGTTGTTTTTTTAAAATTAGCTATTGATAATGTAGGCAGAGTTCTTTCGACCCAGTTTAAATTGTTTGCTGCACAAACGGCCAGGCTAACTACTCTGGTTTCAGCTCATGTGAGGCAGTTTGCTGATTTGTCTGCTGAAGTCGACTGTATGGAATAGACTTTAAAAACTGGAGCTGCAAAAGACCAATGTGGTGAAAGATCGCTTAGTCCTCCAACAGAAACTGGAAATGCAAAACAATGTGTACATATCTAGAAATTTAAGGGTTCTTAATTTTCCAAAAATGCTATCTGGGTCCTCATTGGGAATGCTGGACATACTGAAGATTTCTCCAGATTCTCTACCTTTGATAGTGGGTGCATATATTCCCCCTAATTCTATAAAAATTGCTAAAACTTTCACGCACAAATCTGGGCACATGCCCAATGTGTGCATGCAATTTAATTGAATATTGAGCTAATTAGCACCAATAAGTGGCTTTTTCACAAGCAATTATTTGCACTAATTAGATTTAATTGTCATTTACAACTGTAAAGGCACAGGACCCGCACCTAAAATTTACATGTGATCTGAAAAAGGAGGCATGGAAATGGGAGGGTCATGGGTATAATGGAGGAGTTCCTAAAATTAATACACACTGTTATAGAATGAGGGGGATACACGCCTAATGTAGGCATGTACATTTGCAGGAGAAAAACCACACAAAGTGTGGAGGTGCACTTGATCCCCATGAAAAAGTCCAGTGCAAGGTAGAGAAGGAGAGAGAGAAAGGCATATGATAAAAAAGTTTATTGGTAACATCAAAACAAGGGCTCAACACAGCTGTGTTTCAGCGCCGAAGCACCTTCCTCAGGAGTCTGATGCTGTTAATTGAGGTTTCCCCTGAATAAGCATCTGTAATAAGACATTTCATTTCCTGCCTTAAAATTCTAACCAGGGAAAAACAATTTCTTCCCTGGAATCAACCAACAATCAAGAGGACCTCTGCACTTCTTGGAGACAGACTACAGCAGAATACCAGATTCAGAGTGGAAAATGAAACACGGCTGTGTTGAGTCCTTGTTTTGTTGTTACCAATAAACTTTTTTATCATACGTCTTTCTCTCTGGTTGGAAAGAGCCTACCTTCCCCAGTTCTTCTCTACGTCTACCTTGCAGTCAAGGAAGCGGAACTTGCACGCGGGACATGCAACTTCTAGTCTACAGGTTGCCCAGAAAAGAAGACCCTTCAATTGGGGGATACATCAATCCTGGTGGCCCCAAATGTCTTATGGTATACCCAATATTCTAGACTTCAGAAGGATAAGGAGGATAATACATGGAACACTGCTATCAGTGTTCCTGCCCCTGAACTTATAAGACATTGAGGCCGATATTCAAAGCGATATAGTTTCCCGCCACCTAACAGGGGATATTCAGTGGTACTTAACCAGACAGTGATGCTGAATATCATCTGAGACCACCCAAATAAAAAGTGGGCAGGTCAGGGGCAGTGTATGGGGCAGCAGTGGGGAGGAGCCCCAGGTTATATGGGTACTGGCAATATTCAGTGCCGGCACCTGCATAACTAAGCAAACTGGTCTGCACAGGGCCCCACAATTGCTGAGACCGGCCCTGGTCCTTGAGCCCAGTTTGTGGTGAGACTCCCCAATCTCAGCCCGCAGTTCGGCTCCTCTGCTAGCTAAGGAGATTAGCAGCAATGACCCTGATTCTGCTTTTCCATCAGGGTTGGCTCAAGAGGTACCTCTCTCTCATTTCACCGGGTCACTTGGCAGGGGTATAGAATTCTTAAACACAGGCTACCAAGGTCAAATTCTACAATATTGTCCTCCATTATATAACAATTATCAGCTCCACCCCCACACTAAGATTCCATGAATCAGGGCCATGCTGGACTCCTCCACCCAGGGTTCCATTCACAGGTGCCAGTATAGCAAGGGGTTACACATCCAACCAAAAATTACATTGCTGGTTTACTCATCCATCCAGGATATTGTCCATGAGTGCTAAAGATTTTCCTAATTCCTCCAGAGGTATGGGTTCAAACCCCTGACTTTTTACCTTCTGTAATGTCCTGGGCTTCTCAAGAGCTTGCAAACTCCCTGCACCACTCCTAGCTGTTGCTTCCTCAACACTCCCAACTAAGAGAAGCTGCTCTAAAACACCAACCTGTTTTTCAAGCCTCTCTTTTGGCATTGCTCACTGAAAACATATCCCGTTGCTGCAGATCTGCCAGCAATTTGCTCTGCGAACACTGCTGTTTCCCGGTCAAGACAGAGGAAACCTTCAGACCAAGGTGGTAGAGTTCTTAATTCAGGCCTTAGAAAGCTGCCAGCTAAGAGGAGATCCAATTGCACCTTCTCCTGGCATCCTTCTTAGAGCTACCTCAGATTAATATTCCACCATGGAGCTCATCCAAAAACTAATCAGACCAACCATGACTGCCAGGGAATGCCATTTAGTTTTCCTTTATCCTGCTAAGTAAGGGGTGAAAGCAGTGATATCTAGAGGGTGGTGGACTCTGGTCCTGGGGAACTGAGTTCGATTCCCACTTCAGGCACAGGCAGCTCTTTGTGACTCTGGGCAAGTCACTTAACCCTCCATTGCCCCATGTAAGCCGCATTGAGCCTGCCATGCGTGGGAAAGTGTGCCACACCCCCTCAGCCTTGGGTATGCTGAAATAGGTAAAGGGGTCTCAACAGCCGGATGATTGTAGTCGTGGCAGCTTAGTTGAAACCCCAATCACCCAGGCCGGAAGGTGGGTACAATCACTAACCTCGTCTCCTAGTCTCTAAGACCAGGAGAGGAAAATAAACTAAAATTTTAGGATTCTTTCCTGCCCAAACTCCCAAAATCAGATAGCAATCATGTGTTTTTTTCATGAAATTAAATAACATTTATTCACAACTTTTCATTAAAACAGTAATCACAGTTCAATAAAAACAATAAATATTTCTTAAACCCCCAAATTTACCATACAATCCTTTTCTTTTTCTTACAGATTGAATTTCAGCACTACACCAGATTATATATCAGATAAGTTCTTTATTTTCTTTTCCTCTTTATTTCCTTAACCCTTCCTAATATTTTTAAGTATTCCCTTAAAAGGTGTTATTCTAGAATGTGATTCTTTGTGTTCACTTTTATGTTTTACAGAAGACCTCTACACCCAACTTTTCCAGGTACAGGTAAGTATTTTGTTTGGTTTGTTCTCTTTTCTCTTTCAGGTTACACGACCCCACCATTTTCCCTTTACCCCCAGTCCCAGAATTCCCTTGACAGTCACTTAGCTGTAGGCTGTTCCTCTTTCTCCGGTGTGCCGGTGAACCTTTCTTGCGTTGAGGCCCTTGTAATTGTTGTGTCAGCTGTTCCAGAATTCTTGACAGGTGATGCTCTTCCTCCTAAACCTCACTCTTTAATAAAATAAATGGAAGCAAGACCCTCCCTTCGCTGCTCAGGTACCAGGATACCTAGTGTCAGTAACAGTCCCTAACAGTAACAGTGGCAGCTTAGTTGAAACCCCAATCGCCCAGGCCGGAAGGTGGGTACAATCACTAACCTCGTCTCCTAGTCTCTAAGACCAGGAGAGGAAAATAAACTAAAATTTTAGGATTCTTTCCTCTCCTGGTCTTAGAGACTAGGAGACGAGGTTAGTGATTGTACCCACCTTCCGGCCTGGGCGATTGGGGTTTCAACTAAGCTGCCACGACTACAATCATCTGGCTGTTGAGACCCCTTTACCTATTTCAGCATACCCAAGGCTGAGGGGGTGTGGCACAAAAGCGCGGGGTACAATTGTAACAAAAAAAGTATATATATATATACTCTGACTCAACTCTGACATCACTAGTTAAGAACATACACGGTGCCATACTGGGACAGACCAAAGGTCCATCAAGCCCAGTATCCTGTTTCCAACAGTGGCCAATGCAGGTTTTACAAATACCTGGCAAGATCCCAAAACAGTACAATACAGTAGAAATAAGCAGTGGATGTCCCCAAGTCCCACAGAAAACAAAAAACAGGGAGTCAACAATATCCCAAAAGGGGGTCATACAAATTAGCAGGGTCTGGAAATCAGCTCCAACATCATTGCAGACAGAAGGATCAGAGTCAGTTCTCACCCGCTAGCTGGTCCTGCCACTGGCGCTTGCTGAAGAAATGTTTTAGCTGCTTCTGGCAAGCCATAAAAATGAGATTGCCATCAATGAAAACTTTTAGTTTGGCCAGGTATAAGAAAGCAAACTGCACATGGCGTTTATGCGGGTCCATAGAAAAGGGAGCATAGGCACAAAGATGACATGCAGGAGGAGAACTCCTGGAAACACAAGACAGCTTTATTATCATGGGATCTTGCCAGGTATTTGTGACCTGGATTGGCCACTGTTGGAAACAGGATGCTGGGCTTGATGGACCTTTGGTCTTTCCCAGTATGGCAATACTTATGTACTTATGTATCATAGGTGAGGGGACCTAGAGAGCGGACAGCCCGCACGCAGTATTGACACATTTCTATAACTCTGGCTTCCCCCTTTCTAGGTGCACATAAAACAGGGGGGACGCCTTAATGGTGGATCTATATTATATATTGTCACCTTTAAATCTGTGCAAAAGTTTTCCCATTCCTTACAATGCCATAAGAAACTCCACAGACCATTTCTATTACTTTATGAATGCTTATATCTTTATTGCCATATTATCTATTAAGCCAATAGTTATTGATTCAAACTTCCTGAGGCACAGGGCCAACTGAGCAGGCAGATCAGCGACAGTAAAAGAGAAAGTACAAGCTACGTGATGCATGGTTCCACATTAGGAGTCACCGACCAAGAAAGGGATCTAGGTGCCATCGTTGATGATACGTTGAAACCCTCTGCACAGTGTGCAGCGGTGGCTAAGAAAGCAAACAGAATGTTAGTTATTATTAGGAAAGGAATGAAAAACAAAAATGAGGATGTTATAATGCCTTTATATCGCTCCATGGTGCGACCGCACCTCAAATACTGTGTGCAATTCTGGTCACCACATCTCAAAAAAGATGTAATGGACTAGAAAAGGTGCAGAGAAGGGCAAAGAAAATGATAAAGGGGATGGGATGACTGAAAATGCACAAAATCAAGCCATTGGGATATAGGAGGAGCCAGCTTTCCTAGTAGACTGGCCACACAGACATTCCAGGAGAGCAATGGGGTACCCTAGGGGTCACTGCAGTGGACTTCAAATAAATGCTCCCAGGTACACATCTCATCATTGCTCCCTTATCTTGTCTGCTGAGCCCCCCAAAACCCACTATCCCCAACTGTACACCAAAAGGGGCACTGCACCCACCACTAGACTACTCCAGGGACCTGCATGCTACTCTGCATTCCCATGTTATACTTGGGTCCATTAATTACATTCAAAGCAGTACCTGGGCAATGGAGGGTTTAAGTGACTTGCCCAGCATCACAAGGAACTGTAGTGAAAATTGAACCCAGCTTCCCAGGATCAAAGTCCACTGCACTAACCACTTGGCTACTCCTCCCAGCCATCTGTGCCTGGCATATAGGCTGATAACTAGTTTTTAATCACATTTTTTTCGGGGGGGGGGGGGGGTTAGTGACCACTGGGGGAGTAAGGGGAGGCCATTCCTGATTCTCTCCAGTTGTCATCTAGGGCACTTTTTTTGTGGCTTATCTATCTATATAAAACGCACCTCCAATGTTCTATTGAAGCCTCACCTCCAAGCCGGAAACGTCTCCCTTTGTGGTGGTGTAGATATCCGGTTGCCCATGAGTGTCTGCCCTGCCCTCACGTCAAACGTGATGACGTCGAGGGCAGAGCACTGACACTCAACGAATCAAGGAAGCCCATTGGTTAATCTCTGTTTCTACTCCACAACGCAGCTGTCATTCCCATACACTCAAACCCAAACAAAATTGCCGCTGCACCCCGTCCCCCGCCCACAGTCCCCCTCACCCACCCTCCCGCAGCCGCTCGCTCACCGTTCCGCTGCACCCCTTCTCCTCTCTGACTCTGGCCATGCAGCAGGACGATTACTACACACGAGTGGAAGTGACCCAATCAAGTACAATGTAAGCAAGGAAGCCCATTGGTTAATCTCTGTTTCCACTCCCCAACACAGCCGTCATTCCCATACACTCAAAACCAAGTACACCTAGGAGCTGCTGATCCACATTGTCGTTTTTTTTTTTCTTCTTCCATCTGAAACACGCCTAAAGCTGTTTCTACTGGATAAACTGCGCCTTAACAGGTAAAAGACAAAAGGTTTTTGTTTTCTTACTGCACACCTTTTTAATTTATTTGAAAGCTACCCATCTGTACATATGAATATCATGAAATCTAAATTAAATATCACTAAAACAGCTTTAAAAATTAGTCTACCTGGTAGAAACAGCAATTTTAAACTCTGTATTTTCAGATCATTTGTCAACAATACAAAGTTTATCCAGGTAAGTGCCCGTGGCTGCGTCAGCCCCGCCGTTGCCTGTCAATGTGTGTCACTGAAAGAGTATGAGGGAGCTCCAGCTGCCTGAGGGTCAGGACAGGACTTAGCTGCTGGACGCCATAAGCAGTGTCTCCTTAGGTTGACAGCAAATAGCAACCCCCCCCCACCAAGCAGGGAGGGGACAGGACCGTGGAACTGGGAGGGAGGGGGAGGGACCCTTGAACTGGTAGGGGGACTCTGGAACTGGGAGGGGGACTATGGAACTGGGAGGGAGGGAGGGAAGGTGACCCTGGAACTGGGAGGGTGGGGACCCTGAAACTCTCAGGGAGGGTGGGGATGACCCTGGAACTCGGAGGCAGGGAGGGGGGATGACCCTGGAACTCGGAGGGATGGAGGGGGGACCCTGGAACTCGGAGGGAGGGGCCCCTGGCACACACTCTGATTCTCACACACACACACTCTCTTTCTCACGGACACACTCAAACCAAGTCTCATTCTCTCACACACACACACTCGCACATTCACTCTCTCTCACAAGTCAATCTCACAAACACTCTCCCAAACATACACACTCTGAGGAAAACCTTGCTAGCACCCGTTTCATTTCTGTCAGAAACGGGCCTTTTTCACTAGTTTGTTAATAAAACAGGTCTAGACCAAACTGTCCAAATTATAGCCCTGGATGTTTTTATTTTGTTCAATTATGGCAGAAAACCGTCCAAGTGTTAGGAATGCCCAGATCCTACCCTTAACACACTTCTGACATGCCCCCTTGTGATTTGAACGCACTTCTGATGGACTTTATAGGAAAACGTCTAAAAATTGGTTTTGAAAATACTAATTTGGAGGTTAAAAATGTCCGATTTGTGCCACTTTTTGAATGTTTTTCTCTTTTGAAAATGATCCCCAATATCACTCCCACTAGCAGGGAACAACATTATATCATCCTCATGCATCCTAAAGTTTGGCCCCAAACCAACAATTATATTACACAGGGGCTAGATATACTGCAATAAAGTCACATTTATGCTATCAAAGACAGCTGAGATATCTAAAAATACTGCCATAATCATCTGGCCGACATCCAATGCAAGCAACCACTCATTCAATAAAGATTCAGTTCTAAATATCTTACTGAGCTCAGATGGATATGGATGAAGAATTCCATTTTCATCAATACATTCATTCATTTGTTGAAAAATAGCTTGTCAACCGCTTCTGCTAATTAGCAGCAAATTATAAATCGGCCTGTAATTCAATGGATCATCTGAACTCAGAGAGATGCTTTTTTAATATTGAGTAAATTATGGCCTGCTTAAGACATAGTGGAAGATGCCTCATGACAACTATGCTGTCTCTTTCAATAGATTGAGAATCAAAGTCCTGTCAAAGGGGTTCATGCCATGATAAATAACATCTTACTGTAATGCACTGTACATTGGTGTGACTACAAAGGGTTTGCACCAGCTCCAATTAATTCAGAATGCTGTAATACAACTGAGAGAAGATTGTATGCAATGTGATCACATCGCAGTATTTCTGTAAAAACTTCACTGGCTACCAGTACAATACAGGGCTAAATTTAAAACTTCAAGGCCCTTAAAGGAAATGAGCCAGAGCACTTGAAGAACAGGATCTTCATCTATGCACCACCACCAGAGTCGCTAAGGTCCTCCCAAGGAGCATCCCTAACCACACCCACTCCAGAGAAAATCACATGATGTGACACCCACCAGTAAGCCTTCTGTGGAGTAGCCCTCCACCCTGGAACACACTCCCAAAAAGGTTTTACTTAAACACAAGACTATCTCTACTTCAGGAAGAAGGTGAGTCTGGCTCTTCACCCAAGCCTATAATGGAAGAAGCAGCTAACTAGGTGGTCTCACACTCACTCACACAAGGAGTGACACTGGCTGTACATAAAGCCACAGGACTTGCCTATTCTCTCCTACTCTAGCTAAGATCAGTTTTGTCCACCTTTTTTGACTGCACATGCAGTTTCCTTCAAGTCAGGCCCCTGTATCAACTGCCTAAGTTCCTGTTACTCTGTCTCATCTGTCTACATATGTTCTACTTTCTCTTATATCCTATGCAGTCTATTAAAATGTGTTCATGTGTATTGTGTTGATGTTGTAAGTTAGCGGTTAGCATGTTTCTATAAACTATGCCTAAAGTTACCCATAGTTTTAGTTGCCATTCTTGCAACTAAAATTTAGGTGCATCCATTTAGGCCACCTAAAACCAGACCTAAATACCTACACCTAAGATAGGCACAGATTGGGTGTATTCCATAATAGTATGCATAGTTTTTTGAAACGCCCACTACCCGCCCATGGCCACACCCCTTTTTTTGACTGCACGCATTAAAATTTACATGCAGCAAGTTATAGAATACACCTAGAAAGTAGTGTGCATTAATTCTAATTAAAGTCAATTAGTGCTGCTAAATGGTTAAGTACCAATTATCAGCGCTGATTGGCTTGTTAATCAATCATGCTGTGCACACAATTTGTCCAAGTGACCAAATTAGTGCGCACAACTTGAGGTACCATATATAGAATGTGCGCACAACTTGAGGTACCATATATAGAATTTGGGGAATAATGTGTTCAGTTATTTAAATATTTTACTATTGCAGTTGTTTATGGCCTATATCCAAGTTATACTTGCTGTACACCGCCTTGGGTGAATTTGTTCAAAAAGGCAATAAATAATTCTACAAAAGTAAATCCAACCAGCTTCTCCAAACTCTCTGTTGTTATCAGACTTTTATTAGCCCTATGCTCTGAGTCTAAAATCCCAAACATGATTCTTCCAGATCAGTAGGTTGTTCAAAGATCCGCTATAGACACTGAGAGTGTCATTGATGCTTTTGGCTGCTATCCTGGTGCCTCCCATCCTTTCTGCTGTCTCTTTCTGCTCACAAATAGCAGAGGTGGAAACAGGTGGCTGGACTTCCTGCTTTTCAGCCAACCCTATATCTAGCTGCTGGTTTTCCCAGGGCTTTTTTTGAGGGGGTACTTGGGGGTACGGAGTACCGGCACCTTTTCCATTGTCTGCTAAAATTGACCCATGGTCCAAGTTTTAATGAAAGAGCTCAGGCTCTACATACCAATTCTGCCTTGTCATAGATTCTGTGACTGGTTGCAGGGGGCCTGGCTATTGTGGGGTGGGTCTCTCAGTGATCACCCCACCCCTGAAGGGTGGCCTGGCATTTGAGTACCGGCACCTTTTTTGCTAGAAAAAACACACTGGGTTTTCCTCTGTTAAAAAATTACTCCTGAATGTACCTGGGAGACTGCTGCTGCTAATCCTATGCTTACTTCCCTACCACTGCTTTTGTGGCCACTTCATCGCTTGCATGCTGGGACAGCATTCCTTTCTGCAGGCCTCTGTGCTTTGCCTTTCCCATGCTTCCTTCTTAACCTGATAAACGTTCTGAAAATATTGACCACCAATGCACAAGTGTAAACATTTCAAAATGATTGGGGGTACCTAACCCAATGCAAATTACCCCTCCCTAGGAACAATGGAGACTGCTCAAAATTAGGAGTGCTCAGCACCCATACAGCTGGTTTATATGCACCAGTAGGTAAGGGTTTGGGTTTCATAGTGTTACAATATGCAGTACACATACAGTAGAGTCACTGAACACACACCGAGTCACTGTTGTCAGGAAAATAGTGCACTGCTGACTGTATTCACTTGCTTCTTACTCTCAGAATGCTCTAAGATAGAGTTACCATATGTCCTCTTTTAAGAGGACATTCGGTGGCGTACCAAAGGGGGGGGCGGTGGGGGCGGTCCGCCCCAGGTGCACGCCGCTGGGGGGGGGGGGTGCCGCGCGCCTGTCGGCTCCGCTCGTTCCCTGCTCCCTCTGCCCCGGAACAGGTTACTTCCTGTTCCGGGGCAGAGGGAGCAGAGAACGAGCGAAGCCGAGAGACACGCGGCACCCCCCCAGCAGGTAAAAATGCACCCGGGGGGGGGGGGGGTTGTCAGTCCTTTCACCGGGGGGAGGTGTCCTTTCGCTGGGGGTGGGGGGGTCGCACTGCACCCGGGGGGGGGGGCGCATTGGCGATCTGCCCCGGGTGGCAGCCACCCTAGGAACGCCACTGAGGACATGTCCTCCTTTTGGACTTCTTCAGACATGTCCTCCAGGGTTTTTAATTTTGGGGAAAATGCCCTCTTTTTCTTTTACGTGTCTATGACCAACACACCTACCCACATAATGAGAGAAACCATTTCTGGCCTATTAGTCAGTAGGGGTGCTAAAGAGAGAGAAAGGCATTGCTGATCCCCTCTCTCTTCCCCTGCTGGTTGAAGTTATCAAATGAAACTTGTTTGTGCAACACAACTTTTTCACACGCATCTCAGAAGCCAGCCAAAGTTGTTGAGGGATAAGTAGGCTATTAGCCTCAGACTCAGTCAAACTCAAATCCAGAAGTTCTTGAAAAGTAGATTGTCTACTACTGTACTGTAAGTTAGTCATTGTTTGATGTATGTTTATTAGCTAAAGGCTATAATTACATATTTCTGTAGCAAAGGAAGTGACCATTTTCATTTTTTCTGTCCTCTGTCTCCGCAAATATGATAACCCTACTCTAAGATCTATAGCAAACTTTTATGGGGAGAGGGAGAGCAAAATGAAGCACTCAAAATGCACTGCACACCGAAAAAAAAAAAAAAACAGTCTCTGTTCTACAAAGACACATCTAGAAAATTCTGCCTCCTGCTGTCAAATGCTATGCTGGGTGCTGACATCCTGGGTCAGTCATCAGTGTGAAGTAAAAAAAGCTGCAAATTAAGCCTTGGACTGAAGTTGGACTCATAAGCTCTCAGTTTCTATCATTGCACAAATGCATAAGATTAAGCACCCTAATTCCTTACACACAGCACCCCTTTCTCCAGTAGTTGGGAAATAGGACAAACTTCTATAGGTATGCCCCAAAATTGGTAGTGAGGGGGGTGAAGACATTCTTAGGGTTGAAAGCAACATATTTTGGTAATATGTTCCAAGATTCCATCATAACTGCCTATATGAGGCTGGCAAGGAGCATGTTGCCAACTGCCAGTGTTTAATCAATGAAGAAGTATAACCCATGCAGAGTGCCAGATACAACTCAAGCCACCTTGTGGGACAGATTGGATGAACTTTGCAGGTCTATATCTGCAGACATTTACTATGTTACTGTGGCACTCATTTTCAAAGCACATGGACATCTCAAAACGGGGGGGGGGAGGCCATCTGCCAAAAATGTCCAAATTACAATTTTGGAACAGCAAAATTTGGATGTCCTATACTGCAGTTCATCCAAATAGCGAGGGGGTGTGTTGTAATTGTTTTGGACAGGACTAGGGAGGGCCCAAAATCAGTCAACAGCGATAATCGAATGAGAAGAGACATCCAAGTCTAAAAAGAAGGATGCTTTTATTTAGGCCTGTTTCAGCCAAGACCAGTGTATAAAAAGGTGCTCTGACTGAGCAGCTGACCACTGGAGGAATTAAGGCATGACCTCTCATGAATCTCCCAGTGGTTCCTGTCCCCATCCCTCTCCCCTGAAAATGAAACAAAGGAATAGCAGGCTCTATGACAGCATCAGGAATTATGGGCATTCTGCACACAGCAGAAAGCTAATCTGAGGAGTAGCCTAGTGGTCAATGCAGTGGACTTTAAACTAGGGAACCAGATTCAATTTCCCACTTCAGCTCTCCTTTTTTCCCCCTTTAAATTGTGACCCCTCCAGAAACAGACATATACCTACTAAATATTTATGTCACCTGCAAGCCTGAAGGCTATTGAGGTATTGTACAGTCAAGTACGTATTTCCTGTTCCTGAGGGGCTCAGGATTTAAAATAAAAGAGTTGTAGGGAATATGAACCTGAGTGCCATGGTTTACAGTCCATTGCACTGTCACTAGGCTGCCCCTCTGCTCTGTAATGACATCTGTGTGGCATGGGCGTAGTTTGACTGTTTCATTTGGGGGGGGGGGGCAAAGGATGGGGTGGAGCATATTAGCATATTCATTTGTGTGTGTATATATATATATATATATATATATATATATACACACACACAAATGCACTCACTCTGCTGCTCCACCCTACCTCTCTACCCTCATCTCCCCCTACGTTCCTGCCCGTAACCTCCGCTCACATGACAAATCCCTCCTCTCAGTACCCTTCTCCACCATTGCCAACTCCAGGCTCCGCTCATTTTGCCTTGCCTCACCCTATGCCTGGAACAGTCTTCCTGAATCCCTACGCCAAGCCCCCTCCCTACCCATCTTCAAATCCTTGCTTAAAGCTCACCTCTTCAATGCTGCATTCGGAACCTAACCTTTCGAACATATAGGTTGCCCCAATCTGTCTGACCTATCTGATTAACTGTACACTTGTCTTTTTAGATTGTAAGCTCTTCGAGCAGGGACTGTCCTTCCATGTTAAATTGTACAGCGCTGCGTAACCCTAGTAGCGCTTTAGAAATGTTAAGTAGTAGTAGTACTAATATGGAAGAATAATATGGAAGAAGGAAGGAAGGGAGAAAGAGCTGGCTTGTTTTGGGAATAACCATAATGAATATGTATGAGATATCAAGCCAGCTCTTTCTCCCTTCCTTCCTTCCTTCTTTCCTCCTTACCCAACACTCCCTCTTCCTCTCCAGTAGTATTTCCCTATCCCCTTTCCCATACCATGCCAGTGTTGACCTTAGAAATGCATAGGCTGTTTATGTAGATCCTTCAAGAGGTACTATGTCATGATTTAGGCTCTAAAACCCTTTCTGATGTTTTGGTGCCACCTCAATAAGGCCAACACACAATCTCTCCACTGCAAAACGCTATACACAAACTTGTGCAAAAACACTCTCATAACCTTACCAAACCATAACAGCACTAATTCCAAGGACAGGACGAGCTACAACCTTATGCGTGGAAAGGCAGAACTGTAATTACACCAGGCTCTAAACACCAATAAACTACCTCGTGAAAAAAAAACAGAACAAAAAGGGCTGCAAATACTACACGCTAGCAGAATACTGCATCTTGATCACACATGAGAAACACATGACACAACAGATATGAAGGCAAAATACTGAACTGGAAAGTTACCTCAAGAAGTCAGAAGAGGAGTGGCCTAGTGGTTAGAGCACCAGTCTTGCAATCCAGACTCAGCATGCAGCAATACTAGAAAAACTGAAACTTACATGCAAAATATCACAGATGCACATTTCCAAAAACTGACATATTTTGTTTTTGTTACATTTGTACCCTGTGTTTTTCCCCACTCATGGCAGGCTCAATGTGGCTTATATGGGGCAATGGAGGGTTAAGTGACTTGTCCAGAGTCACAAGGAGCTGCCTGTGCCTGAAGTGGGAATTGAACTCAGTGCCTCAATTCCCCAGGACCACAGTCCACCACCCTAACCACTAGGCCACTCCTCCACTCTGCTGTGTCAAATCCCGCTGCTGCTCCTTGTGATCTTGGGCAAGTCACTTAACCCTCCATTGCTTCAGGTACAAACTTAGATTGGGACAGAGAAATATCCAGTGTACCTGAATGTAACTCACCTTGAGCTACTACTGAAAAAAGTGTGAGCAAAACCTAAATAAAAAATATTCCAATTAATAAATTCTTAATAAAATATGTTTTCTACCTTTGCTGTCTGAGCATTTAGTTTTTCTATTAGCTTTGGTCCCAGTGTCTTCTGTTTTATGCAGTGTCTTCTTTCCATTTAATATTTTTTCTCTCACCATGTCCACCATCCTTCTGTGTCCTTATGCGTCCTGTCTACCATCTGTAGCCCTGTCCCTATCCTTTCTCCAGTTTCAACATCTGCCCTCAAAGTGTTCCGATCCAGCCCTTAAATTCAGCAGTTTTCCCTCCATCCATATCCAGCATTTCTCCTCACTCCCCTCCCCTCCAACTATGTGCATCTACTTCCTGTCTTCCCTCCCCTTCATCCATGTCCAGCATTTCTTCTCTGTCCCTTCTCCTCCATCCATGTGTATCTCCTTCATCTTTCCTTCCCTCCATCCTTGTCCAACTTTTCTCCTCTCTTCCCTGCCCTCCACTCCATCCATGTCCAGCATTTCTCCTCTCTTCCCTCTCCTTCGTCCATGTGCATCTCCTTCCTGTCTTCCCTCCCCTCCATCCATCCATGTCCAGCAACTCTCCATTCTCCTCTGCCCTCTTCTCCATCCATCCATATCCAGCGAATTTCCTCTCTCCCCTGCCCGCTCCATCTCCTCCTCTCTCTCCCCTTTGCAGGATCTTCCATCTCTCTCATTCCTTTCCATCCAGCATCTCCCCTTCATCCCTCCATCGAACATCTCTGCCTCACCCCTCCATCAATGTCCTCCCTCACTCCCCTTCCCTGCCTCACCTGTCCTCTCACTCACTCTCTCTAGCCCCCCCCCCGCCCCCAGCAAGGTTAGGGACATAGGCGCCATTGCGTCAAACTACTAGCTACTCTTCCTGGCTGCTGCTATGGCAGCCAGGAGGAACAGCGAGCTTCTGTGTTTTACCCTGCCCTTTTCTGCCTCTCTCTCGCTCACTCTCTCCATCGACGCTGCTACAAAACAAAATAAAAACGTGCAAGGGGCCGTGCTCCTGTGTGTGCCGCTGCTGGCTTTCCTCTTTTCTCCGTAAACAGGAACTTATATTATGAGGCGAGTGAGGGAGGAGGGAGGTAGCAGCGGCGAGCGCAGCAGGAGTATGGCCCCGCGCACGTTTGCGTTATGCTTTGCCAGGGAGGGGGAGGGAGTGAGTGAGCGAGCGAGAGGAAGGGAAGGAAAGGGGAGAGCATGTAAGTTTGTGGTTCCTCCAGGCTTCCAGGTAGGAGCAGCTCATTTGGGGGGGGCACTGCCCCCCTCGCCCCCCCAAACTAAGTCTATGCTGTGTGGCCATTTCTATTAAAATGCTGACAGATGTCCTTGTCCCTGGATTTTTGGCAGTCATAATGTGGACATTTCAGTTTGTAAAATGGCTATTCATTTTGGAAGTTCTCGTGTATTTTCTGAACTGGAAACTGTATTTCCTGTTTGAAAATGGCTGCGAGATGGACGGCGTTTCTGGGATGTCCTTTTGAAAATGCCCCTCCACATTACTATGTAAAGACTTGCTGTCCCTGATCTCAGTGAATCTTTAGAAACTGCTTCTATATATATGCATTGCATAGAGTGCCCCCTGCAAAAAGCAGCAGCACATTATCATTATAATGATGCAATGATAGCACCCTTTCTTTCAATTTTTTCTTTTTAGTTTTTGTCTCTCCCTGAAGTCTGAGGAGTTTTCAGATTTTCTTCTGCCCTATATGAAAAATGTGCCACAACTGACTACAAAATACTGGTTCTGCCAGCTTGTTTTACTTTCTGAGACAAACTGGGATTGGTAATTGACTGGTTAAAAATGAAGGCTCATGGGGGCCAGAATCCCACTATTGGTTTCAATCGAGCTTGAAATAAAATGAGAAAAGAGAACCTTTCATGCCAAACAGGCAACAGCAAGATTGATCAGACACACATGGAGGTGCTGTCGTCAAACAGTGCAAGGACAGAATTGCTGTTCTGTAGCTCAGAACTTGAGAGTTCTGAACATGCGTGACACATCCTGTATGCATTGGTCTCCTCAGCTCCTCAGTTAGTATAGATCCCCTATAGGTAGGTACAAAGAAAGATGGGGAAATTCTGTATATTATATAGTGTGCAATTCAAGATGTTAAACGAATTTCCCTAGATGTTACAAAATTTTAATGATGACAATATTGCACACTAACTTTTGGATTTAAATAATTTATTGCAAAAGATGGTTTTAAAATGCAATGAATGTTTCAGAATAATAAACAAGTGTAACACACAATAACTTTCAACTCTTGTATAATATCAGGAAAACATATGCTGTGAAGCGATCAATTTCTGTTCAAACCACAACTTAACACATCAGATAAGTACATTAATCAATTTTTCCTCTCTTTACCCAAAATTTCACCAGTTTTCATACACTTAAGCAAGGGAATTGATTCTTTGTGTTCAATTCTTTGTTTCAGAACCAAAATTTCTACTTAAAGTGACTTAGACGGTTTATGGACTACTCTCAGCAATCAGGTAAGTACTCATATTTATACATAGTCCCTTAAATTACTGGAAGAGATGGTGGCTGGAACACTTAGCTGCTCTGTAGACTTTTCTTGTAGGATGGTAACTTTGGCCTTTCTTGGTAGTTGGTGCAGGTGTTGCTCCTGCGTTGATCCTCTTGCATTGCCCAACAGCCTCTGTACCTGTACTCTAGTTAACTAAAAGAAATTGAAACCCTGTCTCCCTATCCTGTGGGAATTTTGTAAGGATTTTTGTTATTTTCAAAACTGTGGCCAACCTACCTAGATTAAATCAACAGATAATTAATGTTCCCTATTGCAGAACCTGCCTTGTTACTTTCCCCTGCCTAACAAGGAACGCACTTCTGTTTGTTTAAACACCCCTTTATAGGCAATCACTTCTTTTAAACTTTTGAAACAAAATCATTCAGCAAGAGACTTCCACCTCACTGAAATTCGTTTTTTTATTTCTTACACCTCACTGATGTCAGGCTCACTTTCCACACCTTTTACACCAATGCCCTATTAAGCAGTGGTTCTGCCAAGGACAACAGTCTCATCCAATCTCTTAATCAGCACAGATTCTCACTACAGTCAGGTGCACTGTGGTCACAACCCCGCTCCGCAGCAGGTCTGTGGAAACACACCAGAGTTCATGCACACTCACTGCCACATTCACCAGTTATCAATAGGGTTCTACACAACCTGTTGCCCACTCCAAACTCAGGCAGACCCCTCAGTACATCCACCCATTAACACATATACACTCAAAGTGTCAGTCAAATGCACTGTGGCCACCACTTTGCTCTGTGACAGATCAGCAGAAACACAGCAGTTTTCCTGCACACTCACTGCTACTAGCCACCTTCACTTGTTACCAGCAGGTTATTATACAGCTTATAGCCTATTTCAAACTCAGGCAAGCCTTTCTGTATAACCACTTAGCAAATTAACACATATGCACTCCCTCAGTGCCAGCCAGGTGTGCTGTGGTTATTAGCTTGTCTATTCACACAAATTTCTTATACATACACAGGCAGAGCATCTTTCATGCAGGTCTATCTCCCCTGTACCTTCAGTCCCTTTGCTCCACAAAATTCCATGCACTCTAAGTCACCAGCTGCTCTGCAATGCAACACAATGTTTTCCTCACACCCTCTCACTGAATTACAGTCAATTTCTATCTCTCAGACCAGGACACTCATCGCAAAGGTCTGGCTCCTTCAGCTTCTTCAGTTCCTCTCCTTATATCAAACAACTCTTTATTTAAGCTCTCTCTCCTGTATAAATCAATTCTCACACACACACAGGCACAGCACCTTCCACACACAGGTCTGTCCTCTACTGTGTCTTCAGTTCCTCTGACCTTGTCACCTCACCAGCCCTGTCTCCCCTAGCAACAGGACTGCAGCTTGGCCATCTGAACTAGCAGCACCAATAGGATGCTAGCTTGTGGCAGGTGAACCAACTTTTACATTTTGAAATCAGATTTTCCCATTAAAGTGTATGGAGAAAATGGATTTCCATACAAAATACAAGGTAAATTACATTACACTTTAATAAAATTTATACCATCATCCAGGCCACATTTTCCTGAATTCAATCCTTGTTTTATTTTTAAAAAACCATTAATAGGCACCATTTCACATCATTTTCATGCAAAAACCCCATTAAAAGTTAATGGAATTTCCCAAAACTTCCACATATGTGAGGCAACGTGCGCGCTACCAGACACCATCGTCAGATTTGTAATAACCGTTATGAGAGCAGCACACGACACTCCGCACCAAAAATACCCCCCAAAACTCCTTCAAAATGAACTTTAAAATTTTTAAAGTACCCAGTCTGACTAAATGTACCCCCCCAGACCCCCCGACCATAAAAATAAAATTCCTAAAAAATTCAGGAAAGGCCCGACAAAAATCACTCCAAATAACTCAAAAATAAACCCAAATTAAGTCAAAATAACGCCATGGGACCTCTTACCTGGCCCCTCTAACGTCCATCCTGGGGTCGTTTGCCTTCTTTAGGGTCCCGGTCTCCTTCTGACGCTCCTCCTCGCTTTCTTCAGGCCAAAAATCAAAATCGAGGCCCAGGCTCCATTTTGCGGCCTACCGGGAGCTCCAGGCAGAAACGCGCTTGTGCCGATCCGACGCGCATGCAACCCCAGCCCGGAGGCAGCCGGCTATCTTTTCTCCCCTGCCCCTCCGGCTTCGTGGCGGTGCGCTACTCACGCCAGCCGCTTCCTGGACGCTGCCTCTGCCTCCTGCCTGTCTTCAGCCCCAGGACTTGCTCCGGTCCCGAAACAGGACCCAAGAACACTGGAGCAAGCCTGGGGAAGCCTGGAAAAATGCTGGCCACCAACGAGGGAGCCCCAAATGGGCCAAAAATGGCCCGAAATCCACCAGACCCACACGAGGGTCAGAAAAACCCAGGGGCACTTCCAAAAAGGCCCCCAAAGTGCCTCCCAGACCCCGGGGCACCCCAGCAGACCCCGGAGCACCGGTAAGCTCCTTTACAGTGGACACCCAGCATTTTATTTATTTATTTTTTAATACCCCATTTACATTAGTTTCAAAGGAATTAGACAGCTCTCAAGAATGTGATAGAGTATGTGCCTGATCAATCCTGCAGTCTATGGAAAACACCTGTTGCCAGTGAGGAAAATAGCTTTTTCTGTTGACAAGTGGGATTGAGTCAGGCACACAAGAGCAGCTGGCACTGATAGCATGCGAGAGCTGCAAGTTCAAATGGACAGATTAGCTGCAACAACTTGACCAAAAGCACTGTCTGTTACTAAAGCTTGGTCCAGGCACTAATGCAAACTAAAGGTCTGGAGCAAGAACCATGTCACTGTTTGGCAGATGTTAACTAATGATGCAGACTTTATTTATTTAAAACATTTTTAGATCACGCTCTGTCTACAATTCTGGGTTGTATACAGTGGCTGCAGCAGGGGCGTAGCTACAGGGGGCCTGGGCTCCCGCAAATTTCATCCGGGCCCCTGGTTTGGCTGGCGTGGGTCCCCAACCCCTGCCAGCTGAAGCCTTCTTCAGTGCCGGTCTCCGGCGCAGCCGCGTTCCTGCCTTCTCTTCTTTCTTCTTGCTCCTCCTGTCCTGTGCATGCTGACGCTCCTTTACGTGAAACTGAGAAGGAGCGTCAGCATGCACAGGATAGGAGGAGCAAGAAGAAAGAAGAGCAGGGCAGGAATGTGGCTGCGCCGGAGACCGACGCTGAAGAAGGCTTCAGCTGGCATGGGTTGGGGACCCTCGCCAGCAAAGGTATTTGCAAGGCGAGGGGGGCGAGAGGAGGTGAGGGGGGGTGCGAGGAGGCGCGAGGCGAGGCGGTGGGGGGAGGTGAGGCAAAGCAAAGCATGGCGGTGGTGGTGGGGGTGGCGGGTGGCACTCAAAATGTGCCTCCAACCTCAGGCTCTGGCCCCTTCCCACCATAAGGTCTGGCTGTGCCCCTGGGCTGCAGCAGCCCTAATTCAGTGATTCTCAACCCAGTCCTCAGTCAGGTTTTCAGAATACCCATGATGAATATGCATGAGATAGATTTGTCTATAAGGGTAAATATAGGTTGCTAAAAGATAGGCACCAAAAAACTGGGCGCTAAGCTATTGGGATCAAAGAGAAGAAAAACTGAAAAGACTTTCAGATCAACTCAGTTCTTTTAAAGTAGTATGCAAGAGTGCACTTACAGTCTAGAATGTGAAGGGCCTTCTCGCACGGGTTTCTATGTAGTTTTGGATAACAGGTAGGAAGAACTATTTCCTTACTGATGTAGAAAGTCAACACCACATTCAGCACCTTTACATTTGGAGAATAACCTTGTTATGAGTATAGGGTTCAGAGGTTACCGAACTTCTACCCAAGGCTACTGTAACAAGGAAGAGCACCTCCCATCTGAAGAACTTCAAAGAAGAAAAATCCAATGTCTCAAAAGGCAGCTTCATTAACAAAGATAGCACCAGGTTAGATCCCAAGGAACGGAAGCTTCTGCAGTGGAGGCTTCACATGGAGAAGTTCCTTCATGAAAAGTGAGACAATATACAGCTGGAAACTGGAAGGTCTTACATTGGACCATGTTAGGCCAAGACAGTGCTAAGGTGTACTTTGAGGACAATTGGAGGCCTCTTTAATACAGACAATACAAGTACTGCAAAATGGTAGCGTGCGGACACATTGCAGGATGGTGGCCATTAGCAAAACACCAGGTAGTAAATTGCTTCCACTTGAAAGACTAGGTAGTGGTACGTCTAATAGATGGTCACCTGGCAGCTATAAGAGTGTCTGATAGGTTGTAGTAAACTGTTCAATTTCCAGGCTAAAAGAGCCAGAGACCTCACCCCATTTGCTGAGTTATCAGTGTTGGAAAAAGGTGGAATTTTCATGGAGATAGAATAGCCAGCTATTTGAGAAGTGAGAACCAGTTCTATCAAGGCCAGTGGGTTCTATGAGAATCATATTATTTGGCCTCTGCTTGAATTTGTGAAGGGTTCTCTCAATGAGAAGAACTGGTGGATGTACATACAGGAAGGACTAAGTTCATGGAATTGATAATGCATCCAGAGCTAGGCATCATGAGAAAAAAAGGGCTAAGCAATAGAGCAGACATTTGGCATTTTCACTGGTGATGAAAAGGTTGATCTGAGGGGGAATAAAGATGGCAGCCTGAAGGGCGCTATGGGTGAGATGTGCTCTGTGTTATCCCCTTGTTATGGAGAAGAAACAGAAAGGGAAGATGCAAGACTTTCCCTCCGAGTCCCTGGAGTCAATGCTCTTTTGGCAAACAACTATTCTGGAGCTGCTCACAGATTCACTGGCCAGTCCCATTGGTCAATTGAGTCTGCGACCCTTGTGGAAGCTGATACAACACCAAGCCCTGTTCAGCACCAAGCTCCACCTCCCCCAGTGACAGTGTCTCTGGCAATAGTTGAGTTGCAGAAGAGCGGGTCACATCACAAAATGGCCCCTGCAGAAGGGAGCTCTCAGTCAGGTAAGCAGATGCCAAATACAGCCGCTATAGAGGAGAAGGTTCCAGTTTCTATTGTTATGCCAGTGGGATCAACAATGAATATGCCTGGATTAGCAGTAGAAGGTTTTTCAGAAATCAGTCTTGAAAGTTCTGATAACTGTCTGCAAACTTATTTAATTTTATATGTATAGAATTTCAAATTACAAAAAAAGCAAGAGACTCCCTTGACGAGCAAATGTAAATGAATACAGAATAACTTCAAAACTTATAATCAACAAAATAAGCAAAGCAAACACTTATTTCACTACACATCCCAAAGTCCACAATTTGAAGGGGAGAAAGACAAGGTAAATTTTTAAAAAGGGAATTTGTTTACTATAGAGAAGCATAAACTTGTTTCTAAAGAGCAAAAATTACACAGAAATAGAAGTTTCAAAGAGAACTTTATCACTAAGAAATAAAGACAGTTATGCGGGCCCCGGTTGAATATTGACCAGGAACCACATAAAGAAAAAATTGCAATTTCCCCTCTGCTCCCCACTCCCCCCACCCTGTGGCCCATAGTCCCCCTTCCAACCCACCACTTAAGAGTGAAGATCTTCCTTCCCATCCCTACCTCCAGCCTAGGATAGGCTAGATGGACCTTTGGTCTGACTCAGTACGGTAATTCTTATGTCTTATGTCTAATATGTGACACTATCAAAATGTAAATGTAATGGGGTATTAATAAAGAATAAATATTCTCCCTATATTTTATAGATATCAAACAATGGAGAAATTCCACATACTAAACATGCTTCAATTCATTTTATATAAAATACTAGTGAAGATATTGACTGTTGATCCTCAAAGTGCTTGTAAAGTTCTCAATCCAAAAATAAAATAATATGTCCTTCACGTCCTTTCCAATGCTTCATCATTACGCCAATCTCTACATAGCCCTATGTTCTGCTTGTAGCATCTTCAGGGGATCAGACAATGAAGTTCTATCCTGCTCTGGAATGGTGAAGCATTCTATAAGACATTTGTTTCAGAGAGATTCAAGAAACTAGAAGCATCTGGTACCAGCTAAGTGCTTCATAATTATTATTATATACTATTTAACATTCAGGAAGAACTTTAGCCATTACCCTGTTACTGGTGCAATGACTGAATTTTTAGCTTTCAGCAGATAGCTGAAACAATTACAAGATTCTGAGCACCTTTACTAATATGGTTTGAATCATATTTAGTACATGGAATTTCTCCATTGTTTGATATTTAAGTCTAATATTGTCACTAATGACCAGATGATATATGGATAACAGCCAGGGCATTCTAAGACATTTCAAGGGCATAACCAGAGGTCCTGTGTATGCTGCCAATGTTCAGTACCGCAAATGCATACACACCACCACATTGTCATCATTATATCTGTATGAAGTGCTGTGCAGACCTGAATGCTGAAACAGGAGTTGTCAAAGTGATGCTGATAAAGTTGGATCTGAATATTCAGAGTGCTGCTGGGAACACCCCCCCCCCCCCCTCCCCAAAGTAGCACTCTGAATATTCAGATGCAACTTTGTCAGCTTCACTTTGACAACTCCTGTTTCAGCAGTCAGGTCTGTACAGTACCTTATACAGACTACAATGATGACAATGTGGTGGTTTTCACTTACCCTGACATTGTTGCAACCTGGAGCTGTCTTGCCCTGTGATCCCAGAGATGGCCACCTCATCAATACAGCTCAGCACCCACATCTCCAGGGCACTCAGGACCTGCTGCTGAGAGGTGGGAGGGAGCTGACAATTGGCAGCCTGTTTTTTTTTTTTTCTTGGTCTCCTTCCTCAGCATCCACCATTTCTTGTTGAGGTCCTCAGTCTCCCTGTTATGGTACTGAATTGTATTGACTGGCCTGGTAACGTCCTTCCAGGCATGTTGTTTTTCAAGGGCACATCTTTCTCCCCAGCAGAAAATTTGGTTTTCCTGGAGCCTGGCATGATTCCCATGTGCTTCTTCAGAAGCTCGGGTTTTGTCAGATAGTCCTTTAAATATACGTACATAAACATTTGCTAATAAGGAGCCAGGTGGTTAATTCTGAGCTTGTTATTAGTTTAACAATTAGCCACTGGTATTCTGACTATCTCATGCCTAAAGTTAGGCACAGTTTATAGAATACATGTAGTGCCGTCCTCATGACTAAAATTTAGGTGCAGCCATTTACAACCATGAAAACCTGGAGTAACTTTAGGCACAGAATGGGTTATTCTATAATACTGCACATAAATTTTAGGAATGCCCATGACCCGCCCATGCTCCTCCCATGGCCATGCCCCTCTTTTGAGATCCATGCAGTAGAATTTATGTGGACTACTTTACAGAATACGCTTAGTGAAAAGTGCATATATTCTAATTAGTGCTCATGGAGGAGTGGCCTAATGGTTAGAGCACCGGTCTTGAATCCAGAGGTGGCCGGTTCAAATCCTGCTGCTGCTCCTTGTGATCTTGGGCAAGTCACTTAACCTTCCATTGCCTCACGTACAAACTTAGATTGTGAGCCCTCCTGGGACAGAGAAATATCCACTGTACCTGAATGTAACTTACCTTGAGCTACTACTGAAAAAGATGTGAGCAAAATACAAATAAATAAATAAAAATATCAATAAAATGCATAAGCAGTTATCTGGTGAGTACATGTGTAAGCGCCACAGTGGGCCAGATTCTATAAATTGTGCTCAAAATGGGTGCTGGAAGAGATTGGCGCTAAGCGTGATTCTATAAAGGGCATCAGAATTATGTCTGCTGATACCTGGTATAAATGCTGGTGTCCCACTGATCCATTATACTACATACTCATGCCCCCTCTATGGCCACACCCCCTTTTGACTTGCACACTAGGGTATCTGGGCACCAAGGGTTATAGAATAGCGCACAGCCAGATGAGTGCACAAATCCTAATTGATGCCAATTAATGTCAATAAGTGGTTATTGGTGGCCAATTATTGCTCATTAGTGGCTCACTAGCCAATTAAGTTGCGTAAGAATCTTGGGATCACACTCAAATTTAAATGTCCAAATCTGGGCACTATATATAGAATCTGGGAGTACGTGTGTATATTTAAAGCACTTCCACAGTTGACAATGTTAAGCGTTAGTGTGAAAATTGTTTTCCCTATAACCATACTAACACAGACCTTTGGCAGGCTTCTTCTCTCTGTCTCCCTCAGCTCCTCCAAGTCTGCTAGCCTCAAGAGAACTGATTCGTTTTCTGAGAGCTAGAAGCTCTTTACATCGTGCACACACACAACCTCTCACTAACTGGGAGATAATCATACATATGATATGACAATGAATGCAAAAACTGGATAGCACCCCTCTTGGATCAAAAAGAATCCTGTAGACTAGCCTGTTCTATTATATAGAAGTTCAGTGAATTACCTCAGGCTTCCTGGTAGGCATCACAGCACGCATCAGCATTGTGAATCCTGAGAGACAAACAAATTTCTGATTTCAACAGACATCAACTAAAACCAGGGGGTTTGTCTGTGGAGGAATGGACAGAAAAAACGAAATCTGCTTTGAAGGTGCTGAGAGTTCCGCCAGAAGATCAACAGGATGTGCTGTTGGATTATTTGAAAGGCTCGGCTTATGAAATAATGAAGTTGTATTGCTCTTGGGATAAAAACTATGTTGAAAAATTTTTCCAATGCTTGACAAAAGAATTTGGAGACAAAGATTCCCTAAACATGCAGAAGAAAGATTTTATACCAGGAAACAGTTACTAGGGTACACGGTCTGAACATTTGGCTGCTGTTTATGGAAAAAAATGATTAAGATTCTTGATCGAAAACCCACATCTAAAACCGACATAGAGGAGGTTTCACAGGAACCTCACAGGAATAATCAGACTGAGTGATGATTCCCTGAGTGAAGCAAAAAGAGTGAAAGAACTGGAGAATCTATCTTATGAGGAATTACTGTCTCTGCTGATTAAGTGGTTGGAGGAGGAGGAAAACAATAGAAGAAGAAAAGACTGTAAGAATTTTACAGAGAAGGAATGAAGTGGGTGTGAAGACAATAGTTGGGGAACCAGATATGCTGACAGATACCATTTAGCAGCTGAAAGTAGTGGCTGAGAAGCTCTGATCCCTGGATTTGAAGCACAGAGATCTGGGGAAATCAATGAAGAGAATTTAAAATAAGAGTAATGGGCTAGATTTTATATATGGTGCCTGAAAAGTCCTCGAAAAAAAAAAAACGCCTAGGCATATTCTCTAAAGTATGCCTAAATTTTATAGAATTGGCTTGAATTTCCACGCAGTATATAGAATACACCGAGCACCTGGCCATGCCCCTTTTCAGGTATGCAACATACGTGCACCACATTACAGAATAAGCTTCGAAGACCTGTCAAATAATATACACATACATGATATGCATGTCAACAATGTGTGTAGTAATTGGACGTGTTGTTTGTGCGTTTGTGTGTGTTTGTCAGAGGACGTGTCTGCACCAGGTCCCCGAGGGTGTAAGTAGAACTTTTCTGATCTTGATATCCTGTGGCTTGGCGAGCTCATTTTGACTAATGAAAAGAAGCTCTTTCCCAGACCAGGCGAAAGAGAAACTTAAAGAAGATAGACGAGGGTTGGAAGGTCGTGAAGCACCTGTTTAAGAGGCATTCTTCCTACCCGTGATCGATAAGACAGTATTTCCACCATTGGTAGCGCTGTACCACCCCTCTTATCCCCATTGTCCATGCAATTGCGAGTTGTTTGTGCATCTGTGTGGGTGGTAAAAAAACCTGCACATTGTCAGAAATGTGCAATTCTCCCCCCCCCCCCCCCCCAGCACAAACCTCTTTTTTTCTGACATGATGGGACAAAATATAAGTGAGGGCAACAATGACAACTGTGCACTTCTTTTTGTCAAGTGGAAGAATTGAAGAAACGTGCCCGGGAGCTGAGAAAGAACCACCGGGCATGGCTGGAGGAGGTGAGGGCATGCCTAGACAACAGCCCAGCTATGTATTGGTTGGCCATGGGTTAACTTACGACGGGCTATCTATGCATGATCAGGGGTTGTGACAGTTTCACCTTTGTCTCTCATCAGAAGAGTCTTCAGAGGAGGAGGAAGAAGAAGAAGACGAGGAAGGGGTCTCTGGTGGGTGTTGCCCCTCCCCCTTCTGGTCCTGCCTCCGGCTCCCATCACTGTCCTTACTCCCTCATCCATCCCGAACCTTCTTCCCACTCCCTCCCCCGAAGCGACCCAGGACGAACACTCACCCCCTGGTACGTCTGCCAGATCTCAAGCCCGACCCCCCCACACCCAACTTCCCCCCTTCAAACTCCTTCCCGGACCACCTCCCCTCCTGTTATCCCTCTGGGGCCCTCCTCTGCCAGTACTCCCCTTCAGTCTATTCCCTCCCCTCCACTATCCCAACCAGGATTTGGTTCACACAGGAACTCTGTCCCATGAACCCCAACCTCTTCGCAACAAACATCTTGTACAAGAAAAAGGACATTTCTGGTCTTGAAAAAAAAAAAAGGAAGGACAGCTATCTACCCCTGTCCAACCATACAGGAAAACCTAAATACATCTGTATTCAGCTAACTTATATATTTTCACAAATATAATCATTAAATTATAGTCATCCATCTTACACAAAATCCCATGAATACATTGTTTAACTCATACCATAAATCAGTTCCCTCCCGTTGTCAACACTCAGCATACTTCAATAGAAAACATGGTTGTATAACACACATACACACAAAAAAATATGCTTTATAATTCAGCATATACCCATGCATATATACATTATAACATCAACATCCCATCTTTTAACGTGATGCAGCTATTATGCATTGATAAAGATCTCCATCCAGATATCAGCTAGGCAATATCACAGCTGTTGCCAAAATGCCCCAGGTCAAGATACCATGTAGAAGCCACGTCCACATAGTCAACAGATAGCCCATTACCAAACTCTAATAAAGCATGTCACCCACATCGACCTGTGGAAAACATATAAGTTCCTCAGATCCTTCCACAACAGTACCAATCCTCTGTTGCATCAGATTGATAAAATAAGTCAGATCAAATATCCTCCATAAAGCAATCCATATGGTCCTGGCCACTAGACCATCCACATTCAAAGTTGGGCACTCGTAGATGGTAAAGTTTTAAGAAAAGCTTTGGCTTTTTCCGCCGATTCAAAAAGTTGTGGCTTCCCCTCAGTGAATACTTTCAAACATGCTGGATATAGAAGTGCGAACTGAACATGGCGTCTGTGCAACTCTGTACTTACTGGAACATATGCCTTCCACAATAATGAAACCTTTGAGGAAAAATACTGGAAGCAGAGGATCGTTTTATTTTCATAAGTAAGTGACCCCTTATTACGTATGGCCCGTAAAATATCTGTTTTATGAACATAGTTGAGTATAAATATAACCACTCGCGGCCACTCATCCAGGGTTCGCCAAGGGCCTAGTCGATGCACCCTCTCAATCCTCAGTGGACCTGCATCCAAATTGAGCTGCAATGCTGACATCAACCATGACTCCAGGAATTTTCGAAGCTCCGGCTCCACAGTTGTCTCAGGTAAGCCTACCAGGCGCAGATTTCCGCGCCTGGATCTGTTTTCAATGTCATCCATTTTTTCCTCTAATCCCCAAAGTCAGGTCTGCAGCTTCTTATTGACTGTAGTAAGCTGATGCATGTGATCAATATCGGAAACACGTTGAGAACATGCAATAAACTCTCCACGTAAGGATTCCAACCGACCGTCAACAATATCCAGTTTATCTGTTATTTTCTGCATCCTGCTATCTAGCGACTCATCTATTGCCTATCGAACCTCTGTCACAATCTCTGTGACCCATGCAGAGCTCACTGTAGTCAGCCCTACTGCTTTCGCCATTTTAAAATCACTGCCTCGCGATTTTTCTCTCTGCGTTGCGTTTTTGCCACCATCCACTTTTCCCACCACTTCTCGACCGTCCTGTGATGAAATCCTAAAATCAGATTGCCAACTTAGTTTCACTACTCCAGAAATGTGCCTTAAATTAAGCAAATTCAAGGTTGGGGCCCTGAAGCTCTTCCTGTCAACACCCGCTCATTAGCACGGCATCACGTGACCCCCCAAGCCATTTTATTTAAAGCAGTTTTTTTGTTTGGGAATGCTCCATAGTAGGTTAAATGGTACTGGGCTGTGGCCTCTGTCTGTCTTGTGGCTGCAGCTTTCTTGTGCTTCTGTGGGACAGGGACAGGCTGCTTAACATTCTATTTGTCAATTGGGAGGGAGCCCTGAGTGCATGTGGAGGCTGTGTCAGGTTGTCCTGTCCTCAGAACTTAAAATTAGTTGATTCTTTTGAGTTTTCATTGTGAAACCCCTTTCAGAAAGTGACTTCACGTGTATGGATTGTTTTTTAAAAGAAAGGAATCAGCCTGTTAAGGAGTTTGACTGGTGAGTGACAGAGAGGGGTGGCTGAAAGAGCAAATTTGGGGTTAGGTCTGATCTGGAATGTATGAGTTATAGGAGAAGATAGAGATCCCTAAGAAATAATTAAATTAAAACCTTAGGAAACTGGAAAATCACAGGAAGGAGTTTCGGCAGCTGACAGTCTGGGGGCATAGGGACTGGGTAAAAAATGGATTTCCCGGATAAATCCAGATTTCATGGACAACCTTCAGGCTTATTTTCGAAAGGGATCGCCGGCGATCTTCCGACACAAATCGGGAGATCGCCGGTGATCTCTCAATCCCGGCCAAATCGGTATTATCGAAAGCCGATTTTGCCCGGCCCCAATTGCTTTTTCGTTGCGGCGCCGGCCAACCTTCAAGGGGGCCTTCAAGGGGGCGTGTTGGTAGGGTAGTGAAGGCAGGAAGGAAGTGGGGCGGGGTTACGAGATGGCCGGCTTCACCTTATTATGAAAAAAACGCCAGCTCGAACGAGTATTTCGCCGGGCAGACTTGGTCCATGTATTTTTAGGACCAAGTCCCAAAAAAGAGCCCCAACTGATCAGATGACCACTGGAGGGAAGCGGGGATCACCTCCCCTTACTCCCCAAATGGTCACCAACCCCTCCCACACACACACAAAAAATTTAAAACATTTTTTGCCAGCCTATATTCCAGCCTCAAATGTCATACCCAGCTCCCTGATAGCAGTATGCATGTCCCTGGAGCAGTTTGTAGTGGGTGCACTGCACTTCAGGCAGGTGGACCCAGGCCCATCCCCCCCCCCTACCTGTTACACTTGTGGTGGTTAATGTTGAGCCCTCCAAAAAAAAAAAAAAAAACCCACTGTACCCACATGTAGGTGCCCCCTTTCACCCCTTAGGGCTATGGTAATGGTGTAGACTTGTGGGCAGTGGGTTTTGGGGGGATTTGGGAGGCTCAGCACACAAGGGAAGGGTGCTATGCACCTGGAAGCTAATTTTGTTTTTTTTTAAAGATTGTTTAAGTGCCCCCTAGGGTGCCCGGTTGGTGTCCTGGCATGTCAGGGGGGGCCAGTGCACTACAAATGCTGGCTCCTCCCACGGCCAAATGCCTTGCATTTCACCGGGTTTGAGATGGCTGGATCCAGCTCGGACCCGGCCATCTCATCTAAACCCGGCGATCCGCCGGCGATCCTATTCTAAACCCAGCGAGCGATTTGGCCAGCGCCAAGCGTATTTCGAAAATACACTTGGCTCTGCCTGCTTATGGCGCCGGGCCTGAAGATGACCGGCCATCAATTTCACCGGTGCCGTTCGATTATTCCCCTCCTTATGAACTAGATAGGCTCACGTCGTCTCCTGTTTATCCAACATCCTTGAGTCCTTCTGCTTTGCCCCCTGTGACGTGCTCTGTTGGATCTCGCCCCCTATGATGTGCCATTCCCATGCTGGGGGACTGCCGTGCTGTTGCTGCAATTGAAATGGAAGACAGCGTGATTTAAGGTAGTCTGGAATCTGGACAATCTGGAAAATCCGGTGTTCATTCACAGATTTAATGGATTGCTATGGACATCCGTTACATCCAGTCAGTCCGTTTTTAAGCTTGTTCCTGGGGCATAGCTCAGCTCTGCCTACCCTGAAGCTGTAAATTAAGGCTTGTAAGGAGAAAACTTGTGAAACGCCTATGCCAAGCTTTCACAGATTAAGCTGTGAAAGGAATTGAACAAAAATGTTATGCTTCCTTAAAGTTCTGTAGGGGGCACTAAAGTGCTTATTTTCCAAAAAGAAAAATCTCAAATGCGGCAGGTGGATGGTGTTCCTGCCATAGGCGGTCGGTGGCCAAACTGTTTGGGGAGGCTAAAGGGGGTGGGGTTGGGGTGTGTGGTCAGGGGCGGAGCTTACATCCATAATTGTCTGACAACACACAGAAAAATAAATAAGTAAAAATAAAATAGTCACAATTAATACCTTTTATTAAATTTAGATATTAGATATGTGTCATATGTCAAAGAATAAAGTGGTTGCTCAAAGCATATAATAACCACAATCACTCAACTGCAAAACACTATGCACAACTTTGTGCAAAAACACACTCAGAACCTTACTGTACCATAAATATTACACTGAGCAGACCTTTATTCCCTAATATACCACCCATACGGAAAATGCAGACCGTCAACAATATGAAACAAGGGATCATAATATCACAATTCTCATGTAGAGTCACAAAACACCCTTTGAGGGTGGATAGTTTTCACAATGAGCTCCTTTTATTAATAACCAGATAGAGATAAGTTTTCAAATTTCAATTTTGGCACAGTATAAGTCATCACAAACAAAATATAGGAAAACCAAAAGCATTAGGGGCTTATAGCCCATTTAGTTATGTTTAAACAAAAGAGATCTGCATGAAACAAAATATTAATTTTTTTTATTTTGACTTAAACCCTTCAGAGTCAGCACCTACCTCTCCTGAAATCCAACGTGCGCTGCGTGCCACAATTTCCTCGAATTATTATGGTCTGGGTCTGGGAAGGAAGTGGGAACACCTCAGACAGCCACTCTTAACCAGCCTTGAGCCTTCCCTACTCAGTGACGGCCCCTCCCACGCATTCCCGCCTATGCAGAACAGGAAGTTGCATCATGACGGGAAGGGAGCTCTCGTAGAGAAGGCTGACTCTGACTGGCTGAGCCTGAGGCGAAGAAGAACATCATGATGACAGTCGGTGACGTTGGGTAGCCCGAAGTCGGTTTAAGGCGGATCGGCGGTGTGGAGGCAAAAAGAGGAGGAGGAGGGACGCAGCCTGCCGGTGAGAGACCGAGTAGCCCCGGGCGGGCGGAACTGGGCATGGGCATGGCGCTCAGGTGATGGTGAGCCGGCAGCACTGCAAAGAAGAGAGAGGACTGGAGTCAGTCGACTGGTCTACTCTCAGACAGTGGCATAGCCAGACCTGCCATTTTGGGTGGGCCTGGAGCTAATATGGGTGGGCACTATGTATATAGGTATGTGTAGCACTTAATGATGGATTTCTAAGTAGTCTGCCCAACAGTTGCCCTGCATCAATATAAACCACATATATACTTATTAGAAAAACAGATATTTGTAATACAGTTACATTATCCCATATCTTAAACTTGACCAGAAATAAGTCTGCAATAATGGCAAACATCTCAATACACATGACAGGATCCTGCAATATAATTACAGCAATAGCATAGATCCTTCAAACTTTGCTTTATAACAAATGCCTGATTAAGTAAACTTTGAAGTCTTTTTCACTTCCTCTAGCTCTACTCTATCTCCCTTCTGATGCTGAAAAAATAAAATGACCACGGTTTGGTACATATCCTTCAACTTTACATTATAATAAATATATATGCCTTATTAAGCTGTATTAATCAATCATTTAAAATTTGGTAAATATACCTTTGAAGACTTCTTCCTTTTCTACCTACTATGGAATTTGTCACATATAGAGGACATAGCTAGAATGTTTCCTCTTATAGCTTTCCATAGGAAAAATGTATTTAAATTCGGGTAGCACCTCAATAATAACAACATAAAATCCCTTCACCTCCAGGTACTTTGTGAAGTAACAGAAAATCCTGCAAAGAAGCTTCTTGAGTCTATGTTGCAAACCTTAACCAATTCTGAATACAAATGCCAATAACAGTACCTTTAAAAAGGCAGCAGTGAATACACACAACAGCAATACGCATCTCATTGGAAAGGCCAGACAAGTCAGACTCCTAGATCCCCCACAAAAACTACATGCCAGCAAAATCTCTTACCTGCTGGTTCACATGCAAAACACAGACCAACCCTCATCAATTAATTAAGGACTAAAAATCAGAAATTGTCTTGCAGCCTGGCATCAGTCCATCCCTTCCTTACCCCCCTATCCATCCTTGTAGCCTGGCATCAGCCTTTCCCTTCTCTATCCCACCATCCAGCCCTTCCCTTCTCTACTCTACCCCCACTATCTATTCCCATAGCCCAGCATCAGTCCTTCCCTTCCCCACGATCCATCTGATTGGTAGGCATCTGCCCCAGCCCTCCCTGCATGCAGCCTAGCATTAGCCCTGTCCTACCCCCTTACCCATAACTCCCTAGTATGGCATCCCCTCACCCCCACCCAGAAACCTGCCCACATTATAATTAATATTATTATTATTTTAACCTGGGCACTGCAGAGGACACACTGAGAGGGAAATGACGCGAGAGGAGACGAACCTGCCTGCGTGCCTGCCTCAGTGAGCACTGCTGCGCTGCCTTCACTTCCAGTTCGCCGTGACTTGGAGAGGGGAGGGAGGCGACATGCTGGACATGGAGGGGAGGGCAGGGGAGAGAGGAGAATTGCGACTTTGGGTAAAAGATTTTGGAGCGCCGGAGCAGGAACGGAAGGGAGCGGGCAAGTGAGCGGGACCTCATGAAAAAGGTGCCGGTACGCTGTACCGGCACAAAAAAAGCACTGTATGTATCCCTCATTGATAAGTCACATATCACAAACTCTTCCTATCCAAGAATGTTTTATATAAAAACAAACACAAAAAAGCAATCAGATTTTACTTACCAGCTCTGTCAACACTATGTCAGCTAAACTTCCTCTTTGAATGTACTGTTGGAACCATCAGCCAATGAAATGGCTTTTAGCTGTAGCTATCCCAGGTTACCTGATAATTATGCACACATCATTGCAGTCATGCCCTCCTCTCGGTGTACATGCTCAGAAAAAAAACAAAAACTTTGAACCATTTAAAGATTTTAACAATTACACTATTTATTTCTCCCCAGTCTCACTTGCACACCTCCCTCCAAACCTGTTCTCTTTAATTTGAATGTTGTTCACTTCAAGCTCACCCCAAATGAGAAGTTCTTCCCACACCAAAGACATATATAGTACTGGTTGTATTCTTTTAAGCAACTTCAGCAGAGCATGCCTGCCTCAGTGAGCATTGCTGCGCTGCCTTCACTTCCAGTTCGTCAGGACGACTTGGGCAGGGGAGAGAGGAAAATCACAACTTCAGGTAAAAGATTTTGCAAGTGAGCAGACCTCTAAGCCTTCCCAAGCCTCTTATACCGGGCGCTTATGGTTCCCGCCAAAACTTCTAAATCTCGATTTGCAAAAAGGCAGAATTGGGATGCTTTTTACTGAATACTTTCAAACAGCAAGGGGGTGTGTTGAAGGCATGTTTTGAGTCTGTTTGGACAGACTTAAAATCAGGACATTTTTCTACAATAATGGAACAGAAAAAAAGGTCCAGGGCAAAAAAGAAGTACATTTTTATCTAGATCTATTTCAGTCACGACTAAGTCAGAAAACGTTTTTGTGAATGGCTAAATGTAACCAAATGGTTAAAAGCTGTTCTTTCTTTAACCTGGGGAGGGCTTCCTCGGGTACAGGAGGGGTTTGGAGAGTGGCCTTATCCTGGCACGGGGGTGTTCTGTGATTTTCATGGCTGTCGAGGCAGGGCTTTCCACGCAGCCGTTCAAGGCCAAATTTCAGTTTTAGCAGGCTGGCGAGGAGCAGCAGAAAAGGCTCAGGCTTTGTTTGACCAGCAGAAAACAAGAAAGTGGGAGACCACAGCAAAATTTCACTAAACAAAAAAATCTCCCAATTCAATACAAAGAAAGTGTCCAAATGTATTCAATACTCTTCCACACACTGGTAGATAGAAAAATTTACAGGTTTTCTTCCATATCACTTGATCGTTCAACGATTCAAAATCAGTTCTTAAAGCACCTGTGATGTGGATAAATTCAATAACATCAACAGAAATTGTCTGCTGCATAAAAACCAACGGGGCCCGTTTCACCGAAATACGGCTTCATCAGGGTCATAAACAGTACAGACAACCAATCTGGAAAATAAATCAAGAAATCAATTACTAAGTAAGAAGCTTTTAGACAAAAATTATATATAGAAAAAACTACACAACACTTACTTTGCAGTTGCTGTGTGTATGGCAAAGACAAGCTCACATCTAGGTCAGCCGCTGCTGACGTCAGATGCCTTGGCGCTTTAATAATGGATATACACAAGTGACCCACCAATTCAACAAATAAAAAAAAAAACCAATTTAAAAATACAAAATTATAAACACACTCATACAAAATACTACAAAATATTAAAGTATCTAAAGGACTCAGCTGCAGAAGTTCAACCATAGAAAGTTAAATACTTCCTTATGATATTCAACCAAGGTTTCTTTTAGAGAACTTCCTTCAAAACAACGCTATCCAATCAATGTCTTGATTCAAACCCATTGGTTGTAAGGTGTCAAGTTTATAAGTCCAACATGCTTCACGTCTTCGTACTCTCTGCACTCGGTTACCACCACGATACCATACTGGTTCTTGACTGATAACAAAACATCTCAAATCTTTGAAACAATGCATGTTATCCATACAATGTTCCACAAGGGGAGCACTAACACGACCCATTTTCAAATTGGATTTATTTTCACAAAGACCTAATCTCAAATATCTACTGGTCATTCCCACATACAATTTCTGACAGGAACGTATTATTACATAGATGACAAATTCAATCTTACATGTAGAAAAATGTTGTAAAATGATAAACCTTACCATCAGATTACAGAATTCTTTAGTTTGTAACATAATTTTACAAAACAAACATTGCATACATTTAAAGTAGCCTACAACATGCTTCTGGGAGATCTTACCATACTTCTCTCTTACTACTGAACATAAAATCTCCTTAAGATTTTTATTATGAGCAAAGGCAACCCTTAAGTCAACCTCAGCAAAAGCTGGATGAAGTTTTACAATGTCCCAGTTTTTTCTTACAATATTAACTGCCCCTGCACAGTTACAGAGCGCACAAGTATGAGTATTACTCTTTATATCCCTATTTTTAGGTTGCAACAAAACATCTCTATTATAAAATCTTGCGCTTTTGTAAGATGTTTTAAAAACTTTTTTTGAATAACCTCTTTCATTAATCCTCTTCATTAATTCTGAACTCTGTTGTTTAAAGTCCTGCAATTCTGAACAATTTCTCTTAATACTGTATGTAAAACTGAGACAAGGGCAAACTATTTTTGAGACATTTTGGATGGCAGCTTTCATATGATAAAAAAGTGTTCTTGTCTGTAGGCTTATTAAAGACCTTTGTTGAAAAACTGGTCTTATTATTATTAGCATTAGTATAGTGCTACCAGACGCACGCAGCGCTGAACACATGACACAAAGAGACAGTCCCTGCTCAAAAGAGCTTACAATCTAAATAATACAGACAGACAAGATAGTTACAGGTGAAGGAAGTAATGGGTGAGAAGGAAGGAAGGGACAGGGGGGGGGGGCAATTAAGTAGTGGCTAGGAGCTAAAAGCAGTAGTGAAAAGGTGGGTTTTCAGCATAGATTTGAAAACAGGTAGAGATGGAGCTAGACGTATAGGTCCAGGAAGTCTATTCCAGCCATAAGGTGCCGCGAGAGAAAAGGAACGAAGCCTGGAGTTAGCAGTGGGGGAGAAGGGGAAGACAAGAGAGATTTGTCCAGTGAGCGGAGTTCACGGGGAGGAATGTAAGGAGAGATGAGAGTGGAGAGGTAATGGTGGGGGCTGCAGAGTGGATGCATTTAAAGGTCAGTACGAGAAGTTTAAACTGTATGCGGAAGCGGACAGGGAACCAGTGAAGTGACTTAAGGAGTGGGCTAGTGTGGGTATAACAGTTCTGGCGGAAAATAAGTCATGCCACAGAATTTTGAATAGATTGGAGAGGAGAGAGATGGCTGAGCGGAAGACCAGTGAGAAGTAAATTGCAATAGTCCAAGCGAGAGGTGACAAGGGTGTGGATAAGGGTTCTGGTAGCGTATTCAGAAAGGAAGGGGCGAATTTTGCTAATGTTGTAGATAAAGAATCAACAGGTTTTGGCGATCTGTTGAATATGTAATGTAATGTAATATGCAATGTAATCTCTACATCAAGAAAATAGATAGTATCTGTAGCCACTGTTGCTGTAAATTTAAGATTGTTATCACACGTACCCAACCATTTGGTAAACCTGGTCAGTTCAACTTGTGTACCAATCCAAAGAACAAAGATATCATCTCTATACCATACCCATTTAATTATTTTCTTAATAAATGGTGAACAGTATATCCAATTTTCTTCAAATTTAGACATGTATAAGTTAGCAATGGATGGAGCAAAGGTAGCTCCCACTGCTACCCCTTTACATTGTAAAAAAATCTGTCCATTATATGTGAAAAAAATTTCTTTCATAGCAAGACGGGATAAGTTCATCAAAAAATCTGTAGGAATGCTGTGTGGATGCTCCCTATTATCAAGTACTTCCTGGATCACCCTCATAGCCTCATCTTGTGGTATTGATGTGTACAGCGAATTGACATCATAAATTGCCATGATGTATTCTATATCTTCAATCTTAATCTCAGATAACAAACTCAAAAAGTGGGAGATGTCCCTTATGTATGATTTAACCATAACCACCTCAGTTTTAAAAACTTCATCTACAAAGCAAGATAATGGGTCTACCTGGGGTTTTTCTCAGATTCTTATGAATTTTAGGAAGTATGTAGAATATTGGTGTAATAGGAAACTGGTGGTTTAAATACTTAAAATCTTTACCTGTAAGATATCCTTGTTGTACACCTACTTTACATAGTTTTGATATTATCTTCTGTAACCTCTTAGTCGGATCTAAGCTAAGTTTCTTATATACTGTACTATCATTTAACTGACTCATAATCTTATTATGATAGTCACCGGTATTAAGACCACTACAGCTCTTCCCTTATCAGTCTTCCTAATAGTGATTTTGGGATCATCTTTTAAATTTTTCATAGCTGTTCTTAAATGTTTAGACATGTTATTGTAGCCATATTGATTTTCATTCACCCAATTATCAACTCTCAATACTCTCTGTTTGAAAACTTCCAATTGTGGAGCTATTACACCAGAAGGAACCCAGCTAGAATGGGGTTTTAAAATTGATTTATCAGGAACAGTTATTTTTCCAAAATAAATTCACTTTCAACAATAATGTCCTGAAATTGTTTTCAAACTCCATTTTAAACTGGAACCAATCAAACTGAGTAGAGGGGACAAATGATAGACCCAAAGACAGTAATTCTACTTCATCTTTTCAATTCTCTTGACGAAAGATTTACTACCACCTGTTCTTGGGCCATCTTTGACTCTCCCTCTCAAAATCCTCCCCCTATGCTTGCTCTGGCCTAAAAAAAACTTTTAGAACTTGATTCACTATCTATATCAGACCCAGAACTTAATACATCATTGCTACTAAATTCACAGTCCACAGAAATTACATTAGATGTCTCAGTTTTTTTGACATCATACTTCTTATACATCCAGGAATATCCCCTATCTTTCAAATAATCTTGCTCATCACGTCTGTACTTTTTCATTTTGTTCTTTTTTAACTGACCTTTAAATGTATCAATATCTTCATTCAGTAACATAGAGGGGCGTAATTGAAAGGGACACCCAAGTTTTGTTGAGGATGTCCTCGCAAAACGTCCCGATGGAGGGACGGGGAAATCCGTATTATTGAAACAAGATGGACGCCCATCTTTCATTTTGATAATACGGTCGGGGATGCCCAAATCTTGAAATTTAGGTCATCCTTAGAGATGGTCGTCCCTAGACTTGGTAGTTTCTGATTTTCGGCGTTAATGGAAACCAAAGATGCCCATCTCAGAAATGACCAAATGCAAGCCCTTTGGTCGTGGGAGGAGCCAGCATTTGTAGTGCACTGGTTCCCCTGACATGCCAGGACACCAACCTGGCACCCTTGGGGGCACTGCAGTGGACTTCATAAAATGCTCTCAGGAACATAGCTCCCTTACCTTGTGTGCTGAGCCCCCCAACCCCCCCTAAAACCCACTATCCACAACTGTACACCACTACCATAGCCCTTACAGGTGAAGGGGGGCACCTAGATGTGGGTGTGGTGGGTTTTGGAGGGCTTGCTGTTTCCTCCACAAATGTAAGAGGTAGGGAGGGGGGTGGGCCTGGGTCCGCCTGCCTGAAGTGCACTGCACCCATTAAAACTGCTCCAGGGACCTGCATACTGCTGTGATGGAGCTTGTTCACCTTCTGTTTTGCCTCTGGGGCAGAAGTAACCTTCTGAAGGAGTAAATCTTTATTCCCCCAGGCAGAATTCCAGGCAAGAAAAACTCTAGCTTCTAAATAAGTATTAGACATCTCTCTATATAAAACGCACCTCCAACGTTCTAATGAAGCCTCAAAGTCTCCAAACGTTCTAAAGTTGTAGTTGTGTAGATCGCTGTTCCTCTATGAGTGTCTGCCCCGCCCTCGCGTCACAACGTGATGAGGTCGAGGGCGGAGCACTGACACTCAATGAATCGCATCGCCCACCCGATCCTATGTGAAGAAACGTGACGTCAAACGCAACGCGAACCTATGCAAACGACCTGCAAGAAAGAAGGGAGGACTACCATCGCCCCGCCCTCGCGTCACAATGCAATGACGTCGAGGGCGGAGCACTGACACTTGGGAGGAAGTGAGGGAGGAAAGCAGCCTGAACGTGGGAGGGAGGGAGGGAGTGAGCCAGCCTGAACGTGGGAGGGAGGGAGGCAGACAGGCAGCCTGAACGTGGGAGGGTGGGAGGGAGGGAGCCAGCCTGAATGTGGCAGTGGGAGGGAGGGACCCTGAACGAGGGAGGGCCACAACCCTGAAAGGCGGAGGGAGGGGGGGCCACGACCCAGAAGCTGGGAGGGGGGAGGGGAGGAAAAGGGGAGGGGGAGGGAAAGGAAGGTGGGGAGGGCGGGAGATGGAGGGGGGCCCCTGACGCACACTCTCATTCTTTCTCACACACACACTCTCATTCTCACACACACACACTCTCACACAGACAGCCTCACTCTATGTCACACACACACTCGCAGATTCACTCTGTCTCTCTCTCTCACACAGTCACTCTCACACACACTCTCTCAAACATACACACTCCAAGGAAAACCTTGCTAGCGCCCGTTTCATTGGTCTCAGAAACGGGCCTTTTTTTACTAGTAATAAATATTTATTCAAATTGTCAAAGAAGCCAATCAGTAATTATTGAAATAGTAACAAATAAACTCCCAATACAGTTATATGTAACAAATAAAAGTAGAGTTTTCCCTGGGAGCTGTCAATATGGCCACCTGCTACTCAGTTCTGTTTCCTCTTAAATACTTCTTTCTTTCTTCCTTTCTTCATTATAAGTACATAAGTATTGCCATACTGGGACAGACCAAAGGTCCATCAAGCCCAGCATCCTGTTTCCAACAGTGGCCAATCCAGGTCACAAATACCTGGCAAGATCCCAAAAATGTAGAAAACATTTTATGCCGCTTATCCCAGAAATAAGCAGTAGATTTTCCCCAAGTCCATTTTAATAATGGACTATGGACTTTTCTTTTAGGAAGCCATCCAAACCTTTTTTAAACCCCGCTAAACTAACCACCTTTACCACATTCTCTGGCAACGAATTTCAGAGTTTAATTACACATTGAGAGAAGAAAAATCTTCTCCAATTTGTTTTAAATTTACTACTTTGGAGCTTCATTGAATGCCCCCTAGTCCTAGTATTTTTGGAAAGCGTGAACAAATGTTTCATGTCTACCCTTTGCACTCCACTCATATCTCCCCTCAGCCGTCTTTTCTCCAAGCTGAAGAGCCCTAGCCACTTTAGCCTTTCCTTATAGAGAAGTCGTCCCATTCCCTTTATCATTTTCATCACCCTTCTCTGCACGTTTTCTAATTCCACTATATCTTTTTTCAGATGTAGTGCCGAGAATTGAACACAATATTTGAGGTGCGGTTGAACCATGGAGCGATACAAAGGCATTATAATGTCCTCATTTTTGTTTTCCATTCCTTTCCTAATAATACCTAACATTCTATTTGTTTCCTTAGCTGCCGCAGCACACTGACCAGAAGGTTTCAACGTATCATCAACGACGACACCTAAATCCCTTTCTTGGTCAGTGACTCCTAATGTGGAACCTTGCATTATGTAGCTATAATTTGGATTCCTCTTTCCAACGTGCATCACTTTGCACTTCCTCACATTAAACGTCATCTGCCAATTAGACGCCCAGTCTCCCAGTCTCATAAGGTCCTTGCAATCCTCTTGCTATTTAACAACTTTGAATAACTTTGTGTCATCAGCAAATTTAATTACCTCACTAATTATTCCCATCTCTATGTCATTTATAAATATGTTAAAAAGCACAGCACAGACCCCTGGGGAACCCCACTAACTACCCTTCTCCATTGAGAATACTGACCATTTAACCCTACTCTCTGTTTTCTATGTTTTAACCAGTTTTTAATCCAAAATAGGATACTATCTCCTATCCCATGACTTCTGTAATTTTCTCTGGAGTCTTTCATAAGGTACTTTGTCAAACACCTTTTGAAAATCCAGATGCACAATATCAACCGGCTCACCTTTATCCACGTTTTTTCACCCCTTCAAAGAAATGTAATAGATTGGTGAGGCAAGATTTCCCTTCACTAAATCCATGTTGACTTTGTCTCATTAATCCATGCTTTTGAATATGCTCTGTAATTTTGTTCTTTATAACAGTCTGTACCAGGGGTGTAGCTACGGGTGGGCCTGGGTGGGCCCAGGCCCACCCAGTTTAGCCTCAGGCCCGCCCGCCCACCCAGAAGCAGATCCTTACCCACTCCCACCTCTGCTGCCGCAGCGTTTCATTTAATGCTGTCGGCGCTGCTGTTGCACAGTCTCCCACCCCCGCGGCGGCGCTTATATTTCGCTATGGCGCTGACAGCAACGCTACAGATGCGGCACCGACGTCCGACATGCTCCAGGGCCTTCCCTCTGCCGCACTGATGTAACTTCCTGTTTACGGAGGCGGAACGCGGAAGGCCCCGGAGCAGGATGTCGGAGCCGTATCTGTAGCGTTGCTGTCAGCGCCATAGCGAAGTATAAGCGCCGCCGTGGGGGTGGGAGACTGTGCAACAGCAGCGCCGAGAGCATTAAATGAAGTGCTGCGGCAGGGGTGGGAGAGGGTGAGGAGGAAGTCAGTGGGGTACTGGCCCAGTAAGGGGAGGCTGGGAGGGGAGGGGCCTGAAGGGAACAGAAGGGTGCTGGACTTGCCAGGGGGGGAGGGTTAGGGAAGGGAGAGAGGTTTGGGATTTGCAGAGGGGAGGTTGGAGGGAAGGGGAGAAGTTTGGGATTTGCAGAGGGGAGGTTGGAGGGAAGGGGAGAGGTTTTGAATTTGCAGAGGGGAGGTTGGAGGGAAGGGGGGAGGTTTTGGATTTGCAGAGGGGAGGTTGGAGGGGAGAGGTTTTGGATTTGCAGAGGGGAGGTTGGAGGGAAGGGGAGAGGTTTTGGATTTGCAGAGGGGAGGTTGGAGGGAAGGGGAGAGGTCTGGGATTTGCAGAGGGGAGGTTGGAAGGAAGGGGAGAGGTCTGGGATTTGCAGAGGGGAGGTTGGAAGGAAGGGGAGAGGTTGCAGGAGAAAGAGCCAGATGCATAAGGGGAAGGAAAGAGGAAGAGAAGCTGGTTGTGGGGGTGGGATCAGAGAGGAGAGGGACACATTGGTGTGGAGGAGGGAGAAAGGGGACATAGGGAAGTATACAGATACAGAAGGGAGATGATGGGCATTAGGTGGGAGCATGGGGACAGGGACACAAATGTGAGATGCTGTATGGGGATGGCACATGGGCACAGAGGGGTAATGCCTGACAAGGGGGGGGGGGGGGAACGGGGATATGGAATAGAGATAAAATGCTGGAGAGGAGGGTATATGGACACGGGGTGGGGGGGAGATACCAGACAAGGAGGAGAATAGGAACACAGAAGGGATATGCTGGGCATGGGGTGCATAGGTGCACAGAAGAATGATGATGGATGAGGGGATATGAACAGAGGGGAGATACTGGACAAGGAAATATAGGAAACAGAGATGGGAGATGGATGATGGACATGGAGAAAGAAGAAATGTCAAATAGGAGACCCTGGCAAGTGAGTTAAGAGAAGACAGAAGGAAGCAGAAACCAGAGACTGGGACCAATATGATTTGAGAAAAAAATGACCAGACAACAAAAAGGTATAAAAAATTATTTTATTTTCAATGTTGTGAATATAATATGTTGGATTTGGAATGTACACCTTGCCAAAGTTGCCTGCTGCCACTGAAGCCTGCACTGCAACCTTCATTGAAGTTATGGGGAGTGGGGTAGGGACAGAGCATGGGTGCATCAGGTTGCTGTTTTTTCTCTTTCAAAAAAGTTGGCAACTCTAGTGCCCACCCATCCAACCTGTTGGCCCACCCAAAAATTGCCTTCTGACTATGTCACTGGTCTGTACCATTTTGCCCGGCACCGATGTCAGGCTCACTGGTCTATAATTTCCCTGATCTCCTCTGGAACCTCTTTTAAAAATCGGCGTTACATTGGCCACCCTCAACTCTTCAGGTACCACACTCGATTTTAAAGATAAATTACATAGTTCATTTTTCAGTTCTATCAGTACTCTTCTTTACCCATTCCACCCAACTAGCCCCTCCATCTCCTTCCCACACTACCCCTCCAAGAACATTTACTGAAAACCCTTTCATACCCCACAATCAAGCCAGTCACTTATCCATCCTTTAACTTCACAGTCCATCCATCCCTTCCATCTATCATCTTGTAGTCTCCTTTCCCAGGCCAGTCTTCCAACCCTGCCTGACCCTATTGCTAGTACTATGAGGTTACTGCTAGGGGTCATGGATACCATTTTGAACCTGGGACTAGCAAGAACAGGAGTGACTAAGGATTGCTGCTGCTCCCAGAGACCATCAGGGTTGTTCCCTCCATGTTTCAGGGTCATCCACCCCCTCCCTCCTTCCCTCCGTGTTTCAGGGTCTTTCATTCCCTCTGTGTTTCAGGGTCGTTCCCTCCCTCCCTCCGTGTTAGCCTCCGTAATCGGGATATTGGGCAGTGCTGGGATAGCTCTGCAGGGAGGGGTGGGGGCCGAGGGGGGGGGCTTGGGTGATGCGCCGAGGAGGGGGGGGTTGATGCACCGAGGGGGGGCTCCTGCTCCTGATCGCCACAGCCTGGCTGCTGCCGGCCGCCCTGCTCTTTCCCATCGCCTTCCCCAGGCGGCGCCGTGATTCAGCCACAATGGCAACGATGATGTCAGCCAGGGCTTCGGAGCCTAGCAGACCAACTCTGAAGAAAGTCACGGACACAAGCAGCCAGACGCATAGAATGTTGGAGGTGAGAATTATTATATAGGACAAGCTAAGTATATAGTAACATAGTAACATAGTAGATGATGGCAGAAAAAGACCTGCACGGTCCATCCAGTCTGCCCAACTAGATAAACTCATATGTGTATACCTTACCTTGATTTGTACCTGTCTTTTTCAGGGCACAGACCGTATAAGTCTGCCCAGCACTATCCCCTCCTCCCAACCACCAGCCCCGCCTCCCACCACCGGCTCTGGCACAGACCGTATAAGTCTGCCCAGCACTATTCCCCGCCTCCCCACCACCAGTCCCGCCTCCCACCACTGGCTCTGGCACAAACCGTATAAGTCTGCCCACCACTATCCTCACCTCCCAACCACCAACCCCTCATCCCCCCACCAGCTCCGCCACCCAATTTCGGCTAAGCTCCTGAGGATCCATTCCTTCTGCACAGGATTCCTTTATGTATATCCCACGCATGTTTGAATTCAGTTACCGTTTTCATCTCCACCACCTCCCGTGGGAGGGAATTCCAAGCATCCACCACTCTCTCTGTGAAAAAATACTTCCTGACATCTTTGAGTCTGCCCCCCTTCAATCTCATTTCATGTCCTCTCGTTCTACGGCCTTCCCATCTCTGGAAAAGATTTGTTTGTGGATTAATACCTTTCAAATATCTGAACGTCTGTATCATATCCCCCATTTCCTCCTTTCCTCCAGGGTATACATGTTCAGGTCAGCAAGTCTCTCCTCATATGTCTTGGAACACAAATCCCATACCAATCTCGTAGCTTTTCTTTGCACCGCTTCAATTTTTTTTACATCCTTAGGAAGGTATGGCCTCCAAAACTGAACACAATACTCCAGGTACTTGTACAGGGGCATCAACACTTCCTTTCTTCTGCTGGTCACACCTCTCTCTATACAGCCTAGCAACCTTCTCGCTACAGCCACCGCCTTGTCACACTGTTTCGTCGCCTTCAGATCCTCGGATACTATCACCCCAAGATCCCTCTCCCCCTCAGTACATATCAGACTCTCACCGCCTAACACATAAGTCTCTCGTGGGTTTCTACTCCCTAAGTGCATCACTTTGCATTTCTTCGCATTGAATTTTAATTGCCAAACCTTAGACCATTCTTCTAGCTTCTGCACATCCTTTTTCATGTTTTCCACTCCCTCCCCGGTTGTCCACTCTGTTACAAATCTTAGTATCATCCGCAAATAGGCAAACTTTACCTTCTAACCCTTCGGCAATGTCACTCACAAATATATTGAACAGAATCGGCCCCAGCACCGATCCCTGAGGCACTCCACTACTCACCTTTCCCTCTTCCGAGCGAACTCCATTTACCACAACCCTCTGTCGTCTGTCCGTCAACCAGTTCCTAATCCAGTTCACCACTTCAGGACCTATCTTCAGCCCATTGAGTTTATTTAAAAGCCTCCTGTGGGGAACCGTGTCAAAAGCTTTGCTAAAATCTAAGTAGATTACGTCTATAGCATGTCGATGATTCAATTCTCCAGTTACCCAATCAAAGAATTCAATGAGATTCGTTTGGTACGATTTCCCTCTGGTAAAACCATGTTGTTTCGGATCTTGCAACTTAGTGGTTTCCAGGAAATTCACTATTCTTTCCTTCAGCATCGCTTCCATTACTTTTCCAATAACCGAAGTGAGGCTTACCGGCCTGTAGTTTCCAGCTTCTTCCTTATCACCACTTTTGTGAAGAGGGACCACATCCGCCGTTCTCCAATCCCTCAGAACCTCTCCCGTCTCCAAGGATTTATTAAACAAATCTTTAAGAGGACCCGCCAGAACCTCTCTGAGCTCCCTCAATAATCTGGGGTGGATCCCGTCTGGTCCCATGGCTTTGTCCACCTTTAGCTTTCCAGAGTATGACATCTGAGGTTGGCAAAAAATATTTTTAAAGATGTTTTTGAGGGTGGGAGGGGGGTAGTGACCCCTGGGGAAGTAAGGGGAGGTCATCCCCGATTCTCTCCGGTGGTCATCTGGTCATTTCAGCCACCTTTTTGTGCCTTGGTCGTAAGACAAACAGGACCAGGTAAAGTCGCCCAAGTGCTCATCAGGGATGCCCTTTTTTTCCATTTTGGGTCGAGGACGTCCATGTGTTAGGCACGCCCAAGTCCCACCTTTGCTATGCCTCCAATACGCCCCCTTGAACTTTGGCCGTCCCTGCGACGGAAAGCAGTTGGGGACGTCCAAAATCGGCTTTCGATTATACCGATTTGGACCACTCTGTGAGGACGCCCATCTTCTGATTTGTGTCGAAAAATGGGCGTCCTCTTTCGAAAATGAGCCTGATAGGTGATGGCAGAAAAAGACCTGTATGGTCCATCCAGTCTGCCCAACAAGATAAACTCATATGTGCTACTTTATATGTATACCTGACTTTGATTTGTATCTTCCATTTTCAGGGCACAGACCATAGACGTCTGCCCAGCACTAGCTCCGCCTCCCAACCACCGGTGCTGCCACCCAATCTCCGCTAAGCTTCTGAGGATCCATTCCTTCTGAACAGGATTCCTTTATGTTTATCCCACCCATTTTTGAATTCCGTTACCGTTTTCATCTCTACCACCTCCCTCGGGAGGGCATTCCAAGTATTCACTACTCTTTCTGTGAAAAAATACTTCCTGACATTTTTCCTGAGTCTGCCCCCCTTCAACCTCATTTCATGTCCTCTAGTTCTACCACCTTCCCATCTCCGGAAAAGGTTCCTTTACGGATTAATACCTTTCAAATATTTGAACGTCTCTATCATATCACCCCTGTTTCTCCTTTCCTCCAGGGTATACATGTTCAAGGCAAACTGTTTAAACAAAAAAAAAACAGCACCACGGGCCTTTAAAAAGGGAACACAGTTCTTTAATGAATGAGCCTTGACAAAAAGACCCGACACGGGCCGTGTTTCGGTGACTAGCACCTGCGTCAGGGGTCACAGTGATGACGTGGAAAACTTGGGGAATAACTCGAATATATTCCTCTACAATATATTATTCCTTACCCCACGTCTCATGTAGTAAAAGCTACAAAGCACCAAGGCACTTGGTGCTTTGTAGCTTTTACTACATGAGACGTGGGGTAAGGAATAATATATTGTAGAGGAATATATTCGAGTTATTCCCCAAGTTTTCCACGTCATCACTGTGACCCCTGACGCAGGTGCTAGTCACCGAAACACGGCCCGTGTCGGGTCTTTTTGTCAAGGCTCATTCATTAAAGAACTGTGTTCCATTTTTAAAGGCCCGTGGTGCTGTTTTTTTTTTTTTTTTGTTTGGACTTTAGTTTGTACTTTGTTCCCTCTCTTTTGTTATATCCAAGGCAAACTGTTTATCATACTCATCACTACTTAATCTGTCTTTCAGTTTTTTCAAGTCTACATCAAATTTTGTTTAATTTAAAGATATAGCTGTTTTGCTTTTATCAATAATTAACAGCATAAGGTCTAAAGAGCCTCGGGCCAAGTGAGGAAGCTTGCCGCACATGCATGTGATGTCATCACACATGCACGGCAATGGCATCACGGGCCCACACATGCACGGTAGGCCCGATATTGGCCCAGGAGCTGGGAGGCATAAAGGATTTTGGGGGCCAGGGAATACAATTTTTAATGAAATAAAGTGGCTTTGTGAGCAGTGGGATCTCAGAGAGTGGGAGCTTGATGGTGCCCTAATTTTACTGTGATCACCACAATTGTGGCAGAAGTGGTCCAAAGAGAGCTGGGAAGTCAGGGGGGGGGGGGGGGCTAGAGAAAGCCCTTTAGAAGCCTGAAAACAGAGCAAATTTGCTCACATGCCCAGTACTCTAAAAGGAGACTGGCACTGACACCTGTTTATATATATCAAACATATAAACGGCGAGTGACCGTACTCACTTGCAAATGCGCAGTAGACTTCCCTCTCTGTCCTGCCTCCGCGTCAATACGTGATGATGGGGGGGGCAGGACAGAGAGGGAAACTGCGCGAAGGGGAGGGAACCGCCGAGGTCGCCACCGCTCCCCCTCCCCCCCGGAGTCGCCGCCGCCACCACCCCTCCACCCGGCCTGTCTCTTCGCTATTCAACTTACATCTCCGGAGCAGGCAGATCAGCTGAGCTGCCGTTGGCCTTCCTTGCCTGCCTGTGTCCTGCCCTCACCGACGTTACGTCACACGAGGGTGGGACACAGGCAGAGAAGGAAGGCCGACGGGAGCTCAGCTGATCTGCCTGCTCCGGAGATGTAAGTTGAATAGCAAAGAGACGAACCGGCGGCGACAGCAGCGGCAACTCGGGAGGGGGGGTACTGGCAGCGGCGAACTCGGGGGGGGAGGGCCAGCGGCGACCTCGGGGGAGGGGGCAGCGGCGACCCAATAGCCCGTTTTAACGGGCTCAACAGCTAGTATATATATAATTTAAAGTACTTAGAAAGAGGAAGTTTTAAAAATTCCAGATGACAAGATTCCACCGTTTACTCAGGTTTATTATCTGCCTGTATCAAAATCTTCTGAGAAGAAATCTGATGGCCACCTTGGCTGTCTCTGCTATACTCAAACTTCAGATAATGACTCTCTGACTAGCTCCACTCTGATTGCCACAGTGACTTTATCCCTTGATAAGACCTGTTTGTTAAATCTATTCTTTAAACATAGAGAGGAAGGAACTATTTCATGGAGAAAAGATAAGAATATTTCCTGCATAGACAAAGACGGCATTTATACTGTTGAAGCCTGGTATGACTCAGTTAGGAGCCACCTTTTTTCTTAAGTATCCCTGTAAAAGTATAGTCCAATATCAAGCTTTTAAATATGTCTTTTTTGAACCTGCTCAGCTTAGTGCTTTCCTTGCAACTAAACAGATTGTTGTTTCACCTTTAGCTGTTAGAGAGTAAGCTGTCTTGTTTAGGTATTCATGTCTCTGATAGTCAGGTCTATTTTCCTTGTTTTTTCTTTTTTAAGTTTTGTTGTAAGCCTCCGAAATGTAAATCTTGGATATCAGCATTTGTGGACTTGAGCAATTTACTTGCTTTATATATTTTTGAATAATTTCTTTCATGTGGAAATGCATATATTTACTTTGCAGTATAAGTGTTGCTTGGTTAATGATGTAAAACTTCATCAATAAAAATTACTTAGAAAGCTTGGGCAGTGTTAATAATTTATGAATGGGGGTGTATAGGGGTGGTCTGTTTGTGCTGTGACCTTCTCTATTGTGATTTTAATTCCTAAACACTAAAAAAAAGTCACTTTCCCTTTTTGGGTTAAAATGGGACTTAGATATTCAGATTTTTGCATAAATAGGTATAAAGCATGACTGTAAGGTATTGCATGATGTTTAAAAGTAAAGATGAGGGGGGGGGGGGGGGGGTTATATTATAATTTAATGGTTGTAAAAACGTTGGGAACTGTGCAGGATGTTGTGCAGCATAGAATTCCAATGCATGATTCTGATTGGCTGCACAAATCTCTAAGGAGCCTGTTTCTAGGGATATCACATCATAGAAGTCCGTTGGGAAGAAAATGTTTGGACTTTGAAGACGCAGGATGTATGTTTGAGAGGTGGAGAGTCTCAACACCAAGTGGGCCTATATGGAGGCCACTAGATGTCAGTGCTATGACAGTTTTTACCGTCTGGCAGACGTAGTCTATGGAACTCACAGACCCAATAGTGTACAGAGGAATATAACTGATTATTTCAAGTAAGCCTAACGTCAGTTAACGGAGACTGTATACTGTACGTATAATAATAAACAGTACTGTACATATGTTTATCAGATGTCAAGCTTCTTTGGGTTACAACGGTTAAGTGCACGCTCCGGTTAACTGGATGCATTTCTTTGGTCCCAGACCCTTGTACTTAAGCGGATTGTACTTTAATCCCTCTAATGCCATTTGAAAAAGGTAAGTTTTAGAGAAGCGCAAAAATTAGTAAACAATTTCTTTAATCAGAGATGCTGTGGAAGGAATTCCAGAGGGTGTGTGCCAGGTAATAAAAACCACTATTCCTATTGATTAATCAGGTGCGGTATAAATTTAATAGAGCAGAGAGGGGGAGATTCTATATATGGCACCTGGACAACCTGTCCGGAAAATATTTCTGCTTATGCGTATTCTATAACATTTCTGCACAGATTATAGAACACGCTTATCGCCCATCCGCGTGACTATATTTACACCCGATGTAAATACCGGCTCCTAAGTTAGGCGCAGAGCAGGTATATTCTATAACCCTGCACGTAAATTTTTGAAATGCTAAAGACCCACCTATTCCACATCCATGGCCACACCCCCTTTTAGACAATGCACATTAGAATTTACTTGGGCCATGTTATAGAACGCGCTTTGGGAGTTCTGCACATAAGTTCTAATTAATGCCAATTAGTGCTAATTGCTTGTAAACATCCAATTAACAGCGCTGATTGGCTTGTTAACCTGTTAAATTATGCACACTGTTATGGAATACGCTTGGATTTCCACACGGAAATCTAAGTGCAATATATAGAATCCGGGGGAGAATATATAATTAGCAGAGTAGTAATATATTGCAAATATTGCATTGAGTATTCTGCAAGAAAGAGGTAGGTGTGTTTGTAGATCAGCAATACTGGAAAATTATGCTACAACAATTGACATAAAAACATTTTGGAAGTGAAATTACATTTAGTTGAAGTTGACTTTCCTCATACTACATACAGGATTTTTTATGATGAAGACCAGTTTATGTATTTCATACGAATTACTCATGTCTCTGAAGCAAAAAGTGGCTCACCTCTAGTCTATTTATTCAGATTTTTCTCACACCTTCTCAGTAGCAATTGAAGGTGAGTTACCTTTAGGTATAGGGAGAACTTGTAAAAGTAAATATTCAGCCTACATTGGTCAGTGTGGTTCCCAAACCTGATCCTGGAGAATCCCAGCCAGTCAGGTTTTCAGGATATCCACAATGAATATTCATGAGAGAGATACGCATGCAGTAGAGGCAATGAAAAGAGATGCACATCCACAAATCAATCAGCCTGAACATTTGTACAAGGATGAGTTAGCAGAATGAAAAGATTCTCCCACCCCCCTACATGGCCCCGGCATTGAATCTCCAGGCATAACGCCAGAGATAGCTAAAAAAAATGCTGACCATAGCCAGCTAAATATTTACCTCTGTGTTAAAATAGCATTAGCATGTGCCAGCGTGATACTGCATGCCAATAAATCTAGCTCTAAATAAATTTTTTGCTGTGGTCTTAACTGTGGAGGATGTTGGGAAGACATCCATGCCAGAACTATTCTTTGTAGATGATTTGTAGGAAGAGAGATAAATCAGTATGAATACGGAAGACGTACTAGAGCAAATTGTCAAACTAAATAGCAAGAAATCACTGAGATCTGATGGTATTTACCACAGAGTGCTAAATGAACTCAAATGCTAAACTGCAGACTTATTATTTTGTTTCCCAAGTCGGTCCTGGAGTACCCCCTTGCCTGTCGGATTTTCAGGATATCCACAATGAATATGTATGAAAGAGATCTGCATATCATGCAAGCAGTATATGCAAATCAAGTGCATGCATATTCATTGTGGATATCCTGAAAACCTGAATGAAAAGGGGGGATCCCAGGACCAACTTTGGTTGCATCAGTGTTTCTCATCATTCAAATCTGTTTCCATCCCTGATGACTAGAGCACAGCCAATGAAATGCCATTTTTCAAGGTGACCCAAATAACTACAAACCAGTAACCCAGTTTAATGTTCCCAAGTGATGTGTGGAAGGTGGAGCCATACCCGTGACCCGGAAGTAACTGTGGAGGTATGAGTCCGCGGCACTTCGGGTCCGGGGCAAGGTTGTATGGGTTCTAAGCTGCAGCACTGCTGGGGCCCAGAAGAGATGCAGAGTGATTATTCTCCCCTCCCTTATTCCTGCTTCTCTCGGCTCTCTGACATTGCCTTCAGCGCTGCAGCACTGAAGACATGCTGCTTCTTTCAGCCGCACAAAGCCTCTCTCTGTAGCATCCTGCCGGGAAACAGGAAGTTCTCCATGGAACAGAAGTTTTCCATGGACAGGATCTTCTAGCCACACCTCTGAATATACACCACGATGACGTGTGTGACCCGGCTAGCCAATAGGAATTCTTTAAAAAAGAAAGCAACAAAGTTAGCGGATTCCCGCCCATATATACAGTATAAATACACTTGACAGCCCACACCAGTCAATTTTATTTTTTTTTCCACGTTGACAACGACCCGGTTTTTTTTATCTACTCAGTCAGTCAGTCATCATATTAATTTAAATTGTCAAGATACTTGTGGTTATGTCTCAGAAAAAGACGGGGTTTAAACTTGCGCTACATGCCCCCGAAAATTATCTCTCACAGATACACATATCAGATGTTTACGCTGCCTCGGAGAACATCACAATACTAAAACCTGTTTTGCCTGCAGAAATATGTCACAGAAATCTCTGGACATTAGGGCATTTAAATTACAACAATATTTGACAGCTGCTCAGTCTGAAATATCTCTCAATTCTTCAGGTAAAACTTCACCGCCAATGGCTGTCACAGCATCAGCAGCGTCAGCGCTGCAGGAAGTTCATGTTCTCCCTGCTCTCCCCCTTGCCTCAGTGCCCGGGGATCAAGCTACCATTTCACAAAATGGACAACAAACATCTCCGAAGGACTTCCCTGACGTCGAGGTCAGCTCCAGAGTTCGACGTCGGCATCACCGATCACCGAGATCGGTCGTCATGGAAACCCTCAACATTGTATGATGTCATCAGGCTCAATTTCGGATAGTGAATCCGTTATCGATGCCAGGCAAGTTAGTGCAGGGAAACATTGCCGTTATTCCCATTCTGGCTATTCGTCCCGTCATAGTCATTCTTCACAGCGTCGTTCTGCTAAATATGGCTCTTCTGCTCGCCAGGGCAGCTCTGCTGTTCGCTCTCACATCTCCAGTTCTTCATCTTCTTCTTCATCATCTGCAGCTCCTCAGAAGAAGAGATGTAGACGGGATGGTAAATCACCCTCTCATTCTTCAAGGTATAGGGAATCTACACGTTCAATTTCTCATGCCTCCTCTAGAGGACGTTCTTTTTCTTCTTCTTCTTCTTCTACTACACAGTTAAAAATAATGGATTTGCTCAAGAAGTTATTAGCAAATCAGCAGAAAATACAAGAGCCTGTAGTTCAATCTAATCAATTAGTCACCTCTCAAACAACATCTCTGTCTCATTCGCCTCAAAGGCAGCAGTTATGGGCTATATCTCCTTCACCTTCTGTGCAGGAAGTGTTATCAGTAAAATCACAAGTGAATTCACCAGCGCCTTCAGTGGCTTCTTCACTTCATAATACACACATGACTCTGACAGGACATGAACTGCCTTCTCATACATCTATTCCTTCTACTCATCAGGATGAGAGTCTTCCTGTGCAGGATGAGTCTTATACAAAATTTTTACAAAAATTGGTGACTACTTTGCATATACCTCTGACTCCTCAGGGGGATGATGTTCCTGAAGAGAAAAGATCTGTCACTAAATTCTTGAATTTAGTCAAGCAATCGATAGCCCTGCCTATACCGCAGGTGCTTCAAGATCACCAAAAATTAGTTTGGTCCACACCTTATTCAATTAGACCTATGCAAAGGTCGTTAGAGAATAAATATAAGGTTCAGGATCTTTTGGGTCATGGGAAGACGCAACTTCCTCATGCATTGTTGGTAGTCAAATCAGCCATGCGACGCAATAAGCTACAGAAAGATATTACTAATCATCCACAGCCTAAAGATTTAAAATTTATGGACATTTTAGCATGGAAGAGTTTTCAGTCTTCCATGCTGTCGGCTCGTATTGCAATTCATATGTTCCATCAAATAGAATACCTCTATACCATCATGGAAGATTTATCTAAATTGCAATCATTGCTTCCTCAGCAAAACATGCCGCTTTTTCAGCAAATTATGACTAGTTTAGAAGACAGCTCTAAGCAAATGATCCGTACCACCCATGGTCAGTTTGACACTTTGGTCAGAACTGCGGCTACTTCTATTGCATCAAGACATTTGTCGTGGTTAAGAGCTTCTGCATTAGGAGAAGACGTTCATGACAAAGTAGCCAATGCTCCTTGTTCTGGGGATTCTTTATTTGGAGATAAAGTAAAGCAGTTAATTGAGGGCCTTAAGGAGGATTGTACAACGTTTGATACTTTGGAGCAGGATAAGCACCAACCTTCAAAATCAAATTATAAACGCTTACCTTATTTTAATACTAAAAATAGATTTCTACAGAGGAAGCCTTTTGCTCCTCAACGATCAACTTCTCAGTTTAAATCTCAGTATCATTGTTACAACTTTCATGCTAGATCGGCTAGAGAAAGGCGTTCTCAGAAGCCTGTTCAGCCACATCAACAGCAAAAACTTACTGCTTCTTTTTGACCTTTCCCAGGCCCAGCGTCCGGTGGGGGGCAGAATTCAACATTTTTCCCTGCTTGGAGATCAATAACAACAGACAAGTGGATTATGGATATTGTTCAAAATGGTTATTCCCTGGTATTTTCACAAACCCCACCTTTTCAATCATCTATACATCTCCATGTCCCAAGTTCTCAGATTTTACAGTTACATCAGGAAGTTTGCAGGCTTCTTCATCTCAATGCTATAGAGCTTGAACCTGCTCACGACATAAACAAAGGTTTTTATTCCCGATTTTTTCTCATCCCCAAGAAAGATGGAGGTCAAAGAGCAATATTGGATCTATGGCATCTCAACAAGTTTCTCCCGAAACAAAGATTTCAAATTACATCTTTACCGGTACTACTCCCTTTATTAAGTCAGGAGTATGGTTTTCAGCTATAGACCTGCAGGATGCTTACCTACATGTTCCTGTTCATCCCTCTTCAAGACAATTTCTTCATTTTGTCTGTCAAGGACAACACTACTAGAACAAAATTCTACCTTTCGGCTTAACATCAGCTTCCAGGGTGTTCTCAAAGTGTGTCATAGCTCCAATTGCTCAGTTACGTTGACAGGGAATCATCCTTTTTCCATATCTCGACGATTGGTTGATTGTAGCTCAGTCTCCTCAGCAGCATCTTCAAGATTTACAGACTACTATTATGCTTCTCGAAAGGTTAGGTTTAGTAATCAATTACAAAAAAATCACATTTGATCCCAACACAGAGATTGACTTTCATCGGAGCGGATCTGGTGTCTTACGAATCTCTAGCGAAGTTACCACTCCGTCGAGCTCATTTGCTCATCCAATTAGTTCAATATCTTCAATCACTGAAGGTCACGACTGCTCGAGTTCTTCTAATTCTGTTAGGACATATGGTGTCGACAGTTGCTGTGCTCCCACTAGCAGGACTTCACATGAGGGCTTTACAGTGGTATTTAAAGAACAGTATCGACATCCTCTGGCTTCAAGGATTCTTCTATCTGCCTGTATCAAACTTCAGCTTTCATGGTGGACACATCAACAGAATCTTTTGGTGGGAGCTCCTTTCCAATCACCTCTCCCAACCAAGATTCTTACTATGGATGCATCCAAGGTCGGTTGGGGGGCGCATAGTGACCACTTCTCGACACAAGGTCAATGGACACCTCAAGAGAGATTATATTCCATCAATCTCCTGGAATTGAGAGCGGTCAGATTGGCTATTCAAACTTTTCAGCATCTACTTCGATCCCAAGTGATACAAGTTCGTATAGACAATCAGGTCGCAATGTTTTATATAAACAAGCAAGGAGGTATGGGTTCTCTTCGTCTGTGTCAAGAAGCTGTCACACTCTGGACCCTGGTTCTCTCCCTCAATTCTGTGATTCAAGCAATTTATCTACCAGGTTGGGAGAATCATATTGCAGATGTATTAAGGAGGAGTCTTCAACCACACGAGTGGTCTCTGAAGACCACAATTATTCACGACCTGTTCCAGATGTGGGGCTGGCCTTAAGTAGATCTTTCTGCGTCCCCACAGAACAACAAATGTCACAAATATTGTTCAAGGTGGTATACAAAGAGCAGGATAGCCGAGGATGCATTTGCTATCCGTTGGACAAATTCTCTGTTTTATGCTTTTCCTCCAATCCCTCTCATTCCAAAAGTGTTACAGAAGGTTCTCCAGGACAGATCGTCACTCATTCTAATAGCGCCATATTGGCCGAGGCAAGCGTGGTTTCCTTTGCTAAAGCAGTTAGCTGTCCTCCAACCACATTTTCTTCCTGTAATTCCAGACCTCATTTCGCAGAACAACAGTCAGCTTCTACATCCAAATCTCATCAAACTCCACCTTACCACTTGGTATCTTCAGGTCAATCATTAGGTTCTCAGGTTTTTTCTCAACCAGTTCTGGAAGTATTGTTGGCTTCCAGAAAGCAGTCGACTAGACTGGTTTATGTGTCTAAATGGAAAAGATGCATCAGCTTAACCCAATTTCTTGTTCAATTTCTTCATTATTGGAATATTTCCTCCTTTTATCCAATTCAGGACTAGCTGCTTCTTCAGTTAAGGTACATATTGCAGCTATTTCTGTTTTCCATGATTCGATTGATGATTGCACAGTAATGGCACATCCTATCACCAAGCAATTTTTGAAGGGTTTACTCAATCTTAAACCTCCGGTGAAATTACCTCCAGTAGTATGGGATTTAAATTTGGTTTTAGACAAACTGATGAACCCTCCATTTGAACCTCTTCAAGAGACTACCCTTCAATATCTTACTTGGAAAACGTTGTTTCTTATAGCTATTACTTCAGCTCGAAGAATTGGAGAGTTACATGCACTCGTCTATTACAGCCCTTATACTCAAGTGTTACATGATAAAGCAATACTACGTCCTCATCCGAAGTTTCTACCAAAGGTAGTCTCTTCTTTTCACATGAATCAATCAATTATTTTACCAGTGTTTTTTCTTCCTCCGCATCAATCTATTCAACACAGTAGATTGCACACCTTGGATTGTACCAGAGCACCTTTTCACTGCTGCTTTTAGCTCCTAGCCACAATTGCCCTCCCCTTGTCCCTTCCTCCCTTCTCACCCATTACTTTCCTCACCCGTAACTGTCTTGTCTGTCTGTATTATTTAGATTGTAAGCTCTTTTGAGCAGGGACTGTCTCTTTGTATCAGGTGTTCAGCGCTGCGTGCGTCTGGTAGCGCTATACAAATGCTAATAATAATAATAATTATCCATTTATTTACAGCGTACGTCAGGTGGTAACAGACCTTCACAGCTTTTTCTTTCTTACAATGGGAATATTCAACAACCAATCTCTAAACGAACTCTTTCGTCATATGTAACTCAGGGTATAAATTTTTGTTATCACCAGCATGCATCACATCCTCATGTTACAACTCAAATTGCGTTCCATGGCAGCGGCAACTGCATTTTTACATAGAGGACCTCTTATTGATATCTGTAGGGCAGCTACGTGGTCCTCCCTGCATACTTTTTCAAAGCATTACTGTTTGGATGCAGCTTCACGTGCAGATTCATTGTTTGGACTGTCAATCCTGCGGGAGGCAATGTAACCGACAACTGTCCTCCTCCTCCTCCTCCTCCTATCACAGGTAACAGATTTCTTTCAGTTTGTTTACTGGATACTCATGTTTATCTATCACATGTTTGTTACCTGTGTTTGCTTGGGAGTCTTCATAGGTGTGGCTAGAAGATCCTGTCTATGGAAAAATCTTAGTTTCTTACCTGTAATGGTAGTTTTCTATGGACAAAGGATCTTCTAGCCATACCATCCCTCCCTACCCTCCCTGGTTGTCGTAGCTATATTATTAATCTGACTGGTGTGAGCTGTCAAGTGTATTTATACTGTACATATGGGCGGGAATCCGCTAACTTTGTTGCTTTCTTTTTTTAAGCATTCCTATTGGATAGCCGGGTCACGCACGTCATTGTGGCGTATATTCAGAGGTGTGGCTAGAAGATCCTTTGTCCACGGAAAACTACCGTTACAGGTAAGAAACTAAGATATCAGATAGGCACACAGATGAATAGATGTCACAATGACGTGGCTGACCCGGTCCTTCTACAAGCTGCAAATAAAAAAACACAATAAACACTGCAATGCGCATGTCCCTAACTTCCCACTCCTGTCACTTAGAAGAAAATTGACAGGGGGAGGGGTGTGGTGAGTGATATGTTATTTCTACTGTCTGCTGTCGCGGAACGACCTGAGTCAGTTATTGTCCCTAATGGGGTTATAGTTATATAACACAGAATTCGATTTAGCTTTGAAAATTTGTAATATGTCATCTTCTAAACCAGGTTTCAAAGCTTGAAAGCTTTCTGTCACAGACCCTCACATTTTAAGTTTGAGATGTTTAGGTCAGGACCATGATGTAAAGAATTGTGACAGCTGTCTAAGTATGTCTCAGAAGACTCTTGACATACGAGCTTTGAAATTAAATCAGTATCTCGGAGAGTCAAGGTCAGAAAATTCAACTACCAGTTCAGAGAAGAAACGTCAAAAGTCAAAGCGTTCATCTGCTACAGTGCTGTCAAATCCATTTAACATCAAAACATCATCTATACCTGCTCTCCCCCTTGTTAATATGCCCGGGGATCAGGTTTCTCAACAGTCTGCTCCCCCCCTTGCCTCTGTGCCCGGGGATCAGACTACAGCATTTACTCTGGCAGGAGAGAATCTCGGCACCCAGATAGTGCAGGAGCTGACAGCAGCATCTTAGATGCCCAGCAGCAGCAGCACTTAGCTGAAACTCACCCTGACACTAATTTAGCAATGATGTCTGGTAGAGTATCGAAGTCTAACTCACCGGCATCTAAGCGTCGACGTCAGGTGAGTTCTTCTTCTCCCCATACTCGAAGTCATAGAAGACACCATTCCAGACATCATAAGCATCTATCGGTGTCTCATCATTCCTCCAATAACTCAACAGGCAGGCATTTTAAAACTCATCGGCATCATACACCATCTACGATACCATCGAGTTCTGGTCATTCAGTAATATCTTGTAGATACACAGATTCCACTCCTCAGGAATCTGTTTCTCAGATTCCAACAAATTTGTTAAATTTACTCTCTCGTTTTTTTTAAACAACAGGATTTAAATAGAGGGCACGATACTGCTACTGCTACCTCTAATACATCACAGGTTAATCCTCAGTATCACAAGAAGAATTCAGACAGACAAAGGGAATGGTCTATTTCTTCTTCTATTTCCAGGCAGCAAGACTCTCTTCCTGGCACTCCAATTTCATCACCAGATCGTCAGATTTTATCTCCACATCAGTCACCTAAGCAGGATCAGCCTGATAATGATTCCAAACCAGCTTCCAATCATCATTCACCTTGCAAGGAGACACCTATCACTTTAGAAGAAATTTCTTATTCAAAATTTCTTTTAAAGTAAGCAGAATCTCTTAGTATTAATATTCCTTCGTACTCAGATCAAATTTCTGACAAACGAACTGTTACTAAATACTTGAATATCACTAAAGAAACAATAGCTGTCCCTGTGGCACCAGTCCTAAAGGACCATCATCAAAAGCTCTGGCTAACTCCTTACTCCACTCGTTCAGTATAGAGAGCATTATAAAATAAATATAAAGTAGAAGATGTGTTAGGTTTCAACAAACAACAACTTCCTCATGCCTCATTAGTGGTCACACTTAAACACCCTACTCCCCAGTCCTGTCCAATCTTAACCAATACATTTAGGAATCTTCAGGCTATTGACCACCTTCCAGCCTGCTCTTTTACTTGCCAAACAGGACTATTACATCCAGTTGACAAATTCTCTTGCCTCAAACCCTCGACATCTCTTTGCCACACTGAACTCTCTCCTCAAAGTGCCTTCACCTCCAACTCTCCCTTCACTTTCCCCCCAGACTCTGACTGAGTACTTTCACGATAAGGTTCACAAGATCAAACTTGAATTCTCAACCAGGTCACCTCCAACTCTCCTTCCCTTAGTCCATTCTCTCAACACTCCAACCCCTGCCTCCTTTTCTTTCTTTTCTGAAATCACTGAAGAGGAAACTACACATCTTCTTTCCTCCTCAAAACTAACTACCTGTTTCTCTGATCCTATTCCCACCCATCTACTTAACACTATCTCTCCTACTGTCATCCCTTTTATCTGTCATATCCTCGATCTTTCACTGTCCACTGCGACTGTTCCTGATGCCTTCAAACATGCCGTAATCACACCACTCCTTAAAAAAACCTTCATTGGACTCCACCTGTCCTTCCAACTATCGCCCCATCTCCCTCCTCCCTTTCCTATCCAAGATACTTGAACCTGCTGTTCACCGCCTTTGCTTTGACTTTCTTTCATCTCAAGCTATTCTTGATCCACTCCAATCTGGCTTTCTCCCCCTTCATTCAACTGAAACAGCGCTTGCTAAAGTCTCCAATGATCTGTTCCTGGCCAGATCCAAAGGTCTTTATTCTATACTCATCCTTCTCGATCTATCTGCTGCTTTTGACACTGTTGATCACAGCCTACTCCTTGATATGCTGTCCTCACTTGGATTTCAGGGCTCTGTTTTTTCCTGGTTTTCTTCTTATCTCTCCCAGCGTACCTTTAGTGTATACTCTAGTGGATTCTCCTCTACTTCTATCCCACTGTCAGTTGGTGTACCTCAGGGATCTGTCCTGGGACCTCTTCTTTTCTCCATCTATACTTCTTCCCTTGGTACTCTGATCTCATCCCATGGTTTTCAGTATCATCTTTACACTGATGACTCCCAGATCTACCTCTCCACTCCAGAAATCTCAGCAGGAATCCAGGCCAAAGTATCAGCCTGCCTGTCTGACATTGCTGCCTGGATGTCTCAGCGCCATCTGAAACTAAACGTGACCAAGACTGAGCTTCTCATCTTTCCCCCTAAACCAACCTCTCCTCCTCCCCCATTCTCTATTTCTGTGGATAACACTCTCATCCATCCTGTCTCATCAGCTCATAACCTTGGGGTCATCTTCGACTCCTCCCTCTCTGCACATATTCAACAGACTGCTAAAACCTGTCGTTTCTTTCTCTATAATATCAGCAAAATTCACCCTTTCCTTTCTGAGCACACTACCAGAACCCTCATCCACACTCTTATCACCTCTCGCTTAGACTCTTGTTACTTGCTTCTTACAGGTCTCCCTCTTAGCCATCTCTCTCTTCTTCAATCTGTTCAAAATTCTGCTGCACGACTAATATTCCGCCAGTGTCGTTATGCTCATATTAGCCCTCTCTTCAAGTCACTTCACTGGCTTCCTATCCGTTTCCGCATACAGTTCAAACTCCTCTTATTGACCTATAAGTGCATTCACTCTGCAGCTCCTCAGTACCTCTCCACTCTCATCTCTCCCTACATTCCTCCCCGGGAACTCCGTTCACTGGGTAAATCTCTCTTATCTGTACCCTTCTCCTCCACTGCTAACTCCAGACTCCATTCCTTTTATCTTGCTGCACCATATGCCTGGAATAGACTTCCTGAGCCGGTACGTCAAGCTCCATCTCTGTCTGTCTTCAAATCTTTTTGATGCTGCTTTTAACTCCTAACCCTTATTCACTTGATAAGTAGTAGTAGTAGTAGTAGTAGTAGTAGTAGTTATGAGGAAAAATAAGACAAAAAGATTTCACAAATCACCCTCCACCAAAAGATCTAAAGGTTATGGATATAAATGTCTCGCAGATTTTTTCAATCAGCTATGCTGTCTGCAAAAATATCAGTTCATACTTTCCATCATATAGAATATCTATACACTATTATGGAAGATCTTAGTAAACTTGGAGATGCATTACCACAAGATAATATCCCTGCTTTTCTAAAGATCTTGGCTAACTTGGAGGAATGCTCCAAGCATATGATTAGGGTGGCTCATGATAATTATGACACCTCTTTAAGAGGTGCAGCTTCAGCCATAGCATCTCGTAGATTAGCATGGTTAAGATCTTCAGCTTTCAATGAAGACATTTTTTAAAAGGTAGCAGATGCCCTTGTGTAGGTGATTCCCTCTTTGGTGATAAGGTAAAGGAATTGATTGAGGGTTTTAGGGATGATTATACTACCTTGGACACACTGGAGGCAGACAAACAACAGCTACACAGGGCAAATTATAAAAAAAATACCTTATTTTTCATCCAAGTCTCATTTTCAGCAAAGGAAACAACATTCAAATTCACATTCATCTTACACACAGAAATTTGGACGACAGCATACATCTTTCTAGTCTAGAGCACCAAGAGACAAACGCACTCAAAAGGCTGTTTCTACGATTCAGCACAAACAGCCACCTACTTTTTGACCCTCCCCAGTATTCCGACATACCAGTAGGAGGCAGACTTCAAAGGTTCATCGATGCATGGTTACAAATAACTACAGACAAATAGATTCTAAGAATCATTCTTTAGGGTTATCAATTAAATTTTCTCACCCGACCACCTATCAGGGCTCCGATACATTATCGGGTAACCCCACAATCACATATTCTCTTAACCCAAGAGGCACACAGATTACTTTTAGCTCAAGCAATAGAGATAGTACCTCAGGTGCAGAGGAACAAAGGGTTTTATTCGAAGTATTTCCTTATTCAGAAGAAGGGAGGAGCAAACAGAGCGATTTTAGACCTTTGAAAGTTAAACAAATATATAAGGAAGGAGAGATTTTGAATGACTACACTAACAACGATCATTCCTTTTCTTCAACAAGACATATGGATGACATCAATAGATCTTCAGGATGCATATCTACATATAACTATGCATCCTCGATCCAGATGTTTCCTACGGTTTGTAGTAGATCATCAACATTATCAATACAAAGTCCTTCTGTTTGGTCTCACTTCAGCTCCCAGGGTATTCCCCAAGTGCGCAGTGGCGCCAGTATCTTATCTTCATCAACAAGGGATAACGTTGTATCCTTATCTAGATGATTGGCTAATAGTAGCAAAAAGTCCACAATTAAACCTTGCAGCACTGAATCTTACAAGTCACCTTCTGTCCAAGTTAGGTTTTCTAATAAATTACAAAAAATCACATTTGATCCCAACGCAAAACCTACAATTTTTAGGAGCAGATTTAATTTCATCGTTTCCACTAGTCCGTTTACCACTAGTGAGAGCAGAAATCATAATACAGCTAGTTCATCACATTCAATCAATCGCAGTGACCACAGCCAGAACTCTTTTAGTTATTTTAGGTCACATGGCATCTATAAGTACATAAGTATTGCCATACTGGGAAAGACCAAAGGTCCATCAAGCCCAGCATCCTGTTTCCAACAGTGGCCAATCCAGGTCACAAATACCTGGCAAGATCCCAAAAAAGTACAAAACATTTTATACTGCTTATCCCAGAAATAGTGGATTTTCCCAAGTCCATTTAATAATGGACTTGGATTTTCCCAAGTCCATTTAATAATGGTCTATGGACTTTTCCTTTAGGAAGCCGTCCAAACCTTTTTTAAACTCCGCTAAGCTAACCACCTTTACCACATTCTCTGGCAACAGATTCCAGAGTTTAATTACATGTTGAGTGAAGAAACATTTTCTCCAATTCGTTTTAAATTTACTACATTGTAGCTTCATCGCATGCCCCCTAGTCCTAGTGTTTTTGGAAAGCGTAAACAGACGCTTCACATCTACCAGTTCAACTCCACTCATTATTTTATAGACCTCTATCATATCTCCCCTCAGCCACCTTTTCTCCAAGCTGAAGAGCCTTAGCCGCTTTAGCCTTTCCTCATAGGGAAGTCATCCCATCCCCCTTATCATTTTCGTCGCCCTTCTCTGCACCCTTTCTAATTCCACTATATCTTTTTTGAGATGCGGCAACCAGAATTGAACATAATATTCGAGGTGCGGTCGCATCATGGAGCGATACAAAGGCATTATCACGTCCTCATTTTTGTTTTCCATTCCTTTCCTAATAATACCTAACATTCTATTTGCTTTCTTAGCCACAGCAGCACACTGAGCAGAAGGTTTCAACGTATCATCAACGACAACACCTAGATCCCTTTCTTGGTCCGTGACTCCTAACGTGGAACCTTGCATGACGTAGCTATGATTCGGGTTCCTCTTTCCCACATGTATCACATTGCACTTGCTCACATTAAACGTCATCTGCCATTTAGACGCCCAGTCTCCCAAGGTCCTCTTGTAATTTTTCACAATCCTCCCGCGATTTAACAACTTTGTGTCATCAGCAAATTTAATTACCTCACTAGTTATTCCCATCTCTAGGTCATTTATAAATATGTTAGAAAGCAGCGGTCCCAACACAGACCCCTAGGGAACCCCACTAACTAACTCTACATTGGCAATAGCCTGTGATACTCAAAACAGTTGTGATACTTTTATATATTAAAGTGGAACAAATCCTCAGAAACCAAAGTAAAATACTTTGGTCAAAAACACTACAAAAAACAGTTTTGTAAATTTTGTTAGTGTTTGATTTATATCATGGGGCTTATTCGTTCCACTATTTTTTGTGACTTTATATCAAAATTAATAACTGATATTTAAATTCATGTCATTTTAATTTCAAAGATTTGTGCCAAAAATCAAAGCTGCACTGAGTTGCAGATACTTAGCTTTGAGATTCAAAACATAAGTACATAAGTACATAAGTAGTGCCATACTGGGAAAGACCAAAGGTCCATCTAGCCCAGCATCCTGTCACCGACAGTGGCCAATCCAGGTCAAGGGCACCTGGCACGCTCCCTAAACGTAAAGACATTCCAGACAAGTTATACCTAAAAATGCGGAATTTTTCCAAGTCCATTTAATAGCGGTCTATGGACTTGTCCTTTAGGAATCTATCTAACCCCTTTTTAAACTCCGTCAAGCTAACCGCCCGTACCACGTTCTCCGACAACGAATTCCAGAGTCTAATTACATGTTGGGTGAAGAAAAATTTTCTCCGATTCGTTTTAAATTTACCACACTGTAGCTTCAACTCATGCCCTCTAGTCCTAGTATTTTTGGATAGCGTGAACAGTCGCTTCACATCCACCCGATCCATTCCACTCATTATTTTATACACTTCTATCATATCTCCCCTCAGCCGTCTCTTCTCCAAGCTGAAAAGCCCTAGCCTTCTCAGCCTCTCTTCATAGGAAAGTCGTCCCATCCCCACTATCATTTTCGTCGCCCTTCGCTGTACCTTTTCCAATTCTACTATATCTTTTTTGAGATACGGAGACCAGTACTGAACACAATACTCCAGGTGCGGTCGCACCATGGAGCGATACAACGGCATTATAACATCCGCACACCTGGACTCCATACCCTTCCTAATAACACCCAACATTCTATTCGCTTTCCTAGCCGCAGCAGCACACTGAGCAGAAGGTTTCAGCGTATCATCGACGACGACACCCAGATCCCTTTCTTGATCCGTAACTCCTAACGTGGAACCTTGCAAGACGTAGCTATAATTCGGGTTCCTCTTACCCACATGCATCACTTTGCACTTGTCAACATTGAACTTCATCTGCCACTTGCACGCCCATTCTCCCAGTCTCGCAAGGTCCTCCTGTAATCGTTCACATTCCTCCTGCGACTTGACGACCCTGAATAATTTTGTGTCATCGGCGAATTTAATTACCTCACTTGTTATTCCCATCTCTAGGTCATTTATAAATACATTAAAAAGCAACGGACCCAGCACAGACCCCTGCGGGACCCCACTAACTACCCTCCTCCACTGAGAATACTGGCCACGCAATCCTACTCTCTGCTTCCTATCTTTCAACCAGTTCTTAATCCATAATAGTACCCTACCTCCGATTCCATGACTCTGCAATTTCTTCAGGAGTCTTTCGTGCGGCACTTTGTCAAACGCCTTCTGAAAATCCAGATATACAATATCAACCGGCTCCCCATTGTCCACATGTTTGCTTACCCCCTCAAAAAAATGCATTAGATTGGTGAGGCAAGACTTCCCTTCACTAAATCCGTGCTGACTTTGTCTCATCAGTCCATGTTTTTGTATATGCTCTGCAATTTTATTCTTAATAATAGCCTCCACCATCTTGCCCGGCACCGACGTCAGACTCACCGGTCTATAATTTCCCGGATCTCCTCTGGAACCCTTCTTAAAAATCGGAGTAACATTGGCTACCCTCCAGTCTTCCGGTATTACACTCGATTTTAGGGACAGATTGCATATTTCTAACAGTAGCTCCGCAAGTTCATTTTTTAGTTCTATTAATACTCTGGGATGAATACCATCAGGTCCCGGTGATTTACTACTCTTCAGCTTGCTGAACTGACCCATTACATCCTCCAAGGTTACAGAGAATTTGTTTAGTTTCTCCGACTCCCGCGCTTCAAATATTCTTTCCGGCACCGGTGTCCCCCCCAAATTCTCCTCGGTGAAGACCGAAGCAAAGAATTCATTTAATTTCTCCGCTACGGCTTTGTCCTCCTTGATCGCCCCTTTAACACCATTTTCGTCCAGCGGCCCAACCGACTCTTTGGCCGGTTTCCTGCTTTTAATGTATCTAAAAAGTGAGAATCAAACAGCACCCAGCTTTTAAAGTTCAACGGGGCCCATTCGTTTCACCCCTTGTCCGGGCTTCATCAGGAACAATGTGCTGTGGTGGCGCTGAAAAGATAATATCAGTCAACATACGGCAACTTATAAAACTTATCAAATAAAATATACAAAGGAAAACAACTTAACCAACTCACAAAGGCACTAGCTAGCTCATTCGCTTAGGAAGGTTCAAAATGGCGCTGTGACGTCACACGCCAAAAAGGGAGTATATGTGGAGGGGCATAATCGAACGCAAACGCCCATCTCCATGGGCGTCTATGTCCGAAAACGGGTATGTGAAGAGGCGGGACAGACCGTATTATCGAAAAAGATGGGCGGCCATCTTTCGTTTCAAAAATACGGTTTGGACGGACCAAATACCATGGATTTGGTCCTTTCTGAGATGGGCGGTTTTTTTTTGTTTTTTTTTTTGCGATAATGGAAACTAAAAACGCCCAGCTCAGAAACGTCCTAATCCAAGCCATTTGGTCGTGGGAGGGACAAATGTACAACACTACCATAGCTCTTAGGGGTGAAGGGGGCAACTACATGTGGGTACAGTGGGTTTTAGAGGCCTTCCATGTACCACCACAAGTGTTACAGGTGGGGGGATGGGCCTGGGTCTGCCTGCCTGAAGTGCACTGCAGTACTCACTAAAAGTGCTCCAGGGACAGGACTTGTTGCTGGTGTATAACCTTGGCATAGCAGTTGACACCGAAGACTAATCTCGATGAAAACGTCCTTTATTTGAATAAGCATGTTTACTCACAGTTAACTGCAGATCAGAGGTTGTGCCCCACTGGCAATGAGTCTCGCTGGTACTGAGATTAGCAGTAGGTCCGAGCTGGCAGAATGGTGTACAATGCCCTCTTTCAGCAACATTCAAGGTAAGAACTAAGTGCTGTAACGTGGCTAACACATGAAAGGGATCTAAAACTGTCCTACACAAATGGCCACTACCTCATGGACTACCGGAAACAAAACAGGGCACACTTTGACCCAGGAAGCAGAGGGAAAAGCACCATGGGAGTGGAGCCTACCAACTACCAACATCGTGAGAATGTAACACAAGCTAGTGGAATCACGGAGCCCAATACCCTACACCCACCAAAATGCATTGCTGATGTGACTCTGCAGTGCCCTTAACAGAAAAGGTGTCACACTCACCCGAGACCCACATCAGAACCAGGGAAAGGCTGTCAGAGGATAGAACACATTCTGCTGTCATGGAGGTGGGTACGGCATTTGAGGCTGGCATACAGGCTGGGAAAGAAAGTTTTTAAAGTGGGGTTTTTTTGGTGGGAGGGGGTTAGGGACCACAGGGGGAGTCAGGGGAGGTGATCCCTGATTCCTTCCGGTGGTCATCTGGTCAGTTGGGGCACTTTTTTGGGACTTGGACCTGAAAAAAAAGGGTCCAATTAAAGCGGGCCAAATTCTCGTCAAAAACGCCCTTCTTGTTTATCTGCTAAAGACGCCCATCCCTCCTCGGACGATAACCACGCCCCAGTCCCACCTTCGCCATGCCTTCGCTACGCCTCCGACATGCCCCGTGATCTTTGTTCGTCTCTGTGATGGACTGCAGTTGAGGACGCCAAAAGTAGGGTTTCGATTATACCGATTTGGCCGCCCACGGGAAATGGATGCCCATCTCCCGATTTGGGTCGAAATATGGGCGTCTTTCTCTTTCGAAAATAAGCTGGATAGTGTCATCAATGCAGAACTTACAAAGTTTAAAGGGCCAGACTCACTCTCACTAGTCCACAGCTTGTTAATGGAAATCTGGAAAGGTGCATTCCAACACTGAATAATTTAATTAATAAAATATATGCCAATCAATTGAACTGTTTAATCCAATAGGTTCCAAAGATTGGAGTTGATAAATCCATTTAGCTTCTTTGCGTTGTAGAAGTAATTTACGATTACCTCCCCTTCTTGATGGTACTACTTTATCAACAACGCAGCATTTAAATTCTTCAAAAGTATGCTTAAATTGAAGACAATGTTCAATTAATGGTTCCTTCTTCACCGATCTCCAAATATTGGACCTGTGCTCCAATGATCGTACTTTTAGTGGTCTGGTTGTCATGCCGATGTAAATCTTTTGATATGGACATATGATAACATATACCACATGGTCTGATAAACTGTTCGTAAAAAATGCAAGGGTATATGTAGTTTTTGTTGCAGCGTTATAAAAGGTTTTAGTTTGGTTCATGATTCGGCAAGTCTGACATGTGCCACACTTATAATGTCCAATGATTGATTTATCAAGTTGTTTATAATCAAAGTCTGCAGGACTCAATTGTTCTTTAAGGTTACTACCTCTTGAAAAAGCTACCCATAGTGTTTTATCTTGAAAATTGGGAATTGATTGTAAAATATCCCATCGCTTTTTTATTATGTTTGACAGTTCTTGACCTGCTTCTGTTAAATTGTCTCCATCTTTTTCTCTGTTGTTTGTTTTAGATAATAACAAATCTCTGTTATTGTATTTGGCTCTCTTATAAGCTCTATTTAATATTCTATTGGGATAACCACGTTCTTTAAGTTTAGATTTGAGATGTTTAGTTTGTAGTTTGAACGTGGATGTATCAGTACAAATTCTACGTAATCTTAACATCTGGGAAAACAGGAGGCTGTTTTTCAAATGGATTGGATGACAACTCTTGTGATGCAGAAATGTGTTCCTGTCCGTGTCTTTTATAAACACTTTGGTTGAAAAAGTATTATAGGATAGGGTAATGTCAACGTTGAGATAATGTATATTCGTGTAAGAAAATTGTGCTGTAAATTGAATATGGGCGTTGCAGCTTTTTAGCCATTCCAAAAGCAAACCGAATTCTGATGTTGATCCTTTCCACAGCAAAAAGACATTATCAATGTATCTCCACCACCTATCATCGTACTGAATGGAGATTTTTCTATCCATTCAGGTTCATGTACAGGTTCGCCACTGAAGGTGCAAAAGTTGCGCCCATAGCGACCCCACTGATTTGGAGATAAAAGATACCATTGAACATAAAGAAGTTTTCTTTTAATGCTATCCGTGATAGCTTAACTAGAAAGTCAGTGGGGATGAGATGTGATCTTGGTCTTTGTTTAAGCACTTCTTTTATGGTTTGTAAAGCTTCCTCTTGAGGTACTGAGGTGTACAGTGAGTTCACATCTAACGTGACTATGAGTAAAGGACCTTCATCAATGTCTACAGTTCCTAATTTCTGTAGAAAATGGGAACTGTCTTTTATATACGACTAGTAAATCAAGCCCGTTTCTGACGTAAATGAAACGGGCGCTAACTAGGTTTTTGTCGGAGTGTGTATGTTTGAGAGAGTATGTGTGAGAGTGACTGTGTGTGAGAGAGAGTGAATGTGCGAGTGTGTGTTTGTGACAGAGAGAGAGTGAGACTGTTGTGTGCCTGCTCTGTCCCCTGCCCCCCCCTCCCACCACCTAGCGACTCTCCTCTGTCCCCTGCTCCCCCTCCAGCCACCCAGCGATTCCCCTCTCTCCCCGGTCCCCCCTCCAGCCACCCAGCAATTCTTCTCTCTCCCCTGCCCCCTGCAGCCACCCAGCAATTCTCCTCTGTCCCCTGCCCCCCCTCCAGCCACCCTGCAATTCTCCTCTCTCCCCTGCTCCCCCTGTAGCCACCCAGTGATTATCGTTTTTCCTTGGCCACCCCTGTATCCACCCAGGGATACTCTTCTCTCCCCTGCCCCCCTCCTGCCACCCAGCGAGTCTTCTCTGTCCCCTGCTCCCCCTCCAGCCACCCAGTGATTCCCCTCTCTCCCCGGCTCCCCCTCCAGTCACCCAGTGATTCTCGTCTATCCCCTGCCCCCCTCCAGCCAGCTAGCGATTGTCCTCTGTCCCCTGCCCCCCTCCAGCCACCCAGTGATTTTCCTTTTTCCTCTGGCCCCCCTCCAGCCACCCACCGATGCTCTTCTCTCCCCTGCCCCCCCCCCTTCCAGCCACTAAGCAAATCTCCTGTCTCCCCTGCCCCTAACAATACCGGCCAAATCTCTCCGCTGCAAAAGCCGGCCATCTGGTAGCCACGCCCATGCCCACCCATGTCCCGCCTTCGCTTTGCTGCCGACACGCCCCATTGAACTTTCGCTGGCGCGGCGACGGGAAAGCGGCAATGGTGTCAAAAATGCCGTTTTCGATTATACCGATTTTGCCGCTTTTGCGAGATCGCTGGCCATCTCTCGATTTATGTCGGAAGATGGCCGACGATCACTTTCGAAAATAAGCCTGATATTGGCCAAGACAACCATGGTTTCCCATTCTAACTAGTCTGGTGTCACTGCCTCCTGTAATGCTTCCTCAATGTCAGGATCTGTTAAAACAACGTAACAGTACTCTTCTATATCCAGACATAAACAGACTCCATTTAGCAGCTTGGCGTCTTCACCTCACGGAATGACATCGTCTATATTTTCCAAATAAGTAATAAATGTTTTATTAGCTTCCAGGAAAATTTCCACTAGAAAGTCTTATGCTTCAAAATGATATCAATTTGTTAGTTGGTGTACTTCTAAACAGGTGGATCCATTCACCTATTCCATTTCAAAGGTCTTAGACTATCTTTTTCATCTTTCCAACAGTGGATTATCAAGTTCTTCCGTCAGAGTGTATTTAGCAGCTCTTTCAGTTTTTCATGATCCTATTAACGATTTAACATTATTCCGACATCCTATAACTAAAAGATTCATAGTAACATAGTAGATGACGGCAGAAAAAGACCTGCACGGTCCATCCAGTCTGCTGAGGAGGAAGGAGGTGTTTTAGAGAGCTCTGCTGACTTCCAGTGGAAAGGGAGTGAGACCTAGCTCCCTCCCCAAAGATGAGGAGGGTCCCTGGGGAGAAGGCCTCAGGAAAGTCCCAGGCTATGGGGCCTCCTGGGGCCCGGGACCAGAAGGCCGAAAGGAGTGGCTCTCTCCCTGGTTTGGCTACCGGGAGAAGGGAAAGGAGTCCAGTGGACCGAAGGGAGAAGCAGCCCAGTGGAGGCCACCAGAGCATTTCCCCCTCCATGGCCCAGCTTGCGGAAGGTAAGCGAGAAGACAGTGGAGGGGGGAGGAAGATAGTACAGGCCCCAGAAGGGCGCTTCCAAGGAAGGGAGAAGGAAGAGGCGATGGAAGTTTGCCAGAAGCCTTTGCTGGAGGCAGCTGAGAGTGAGAGTGCGGAGAGTGGATCGTCAGATGAGGAGTTCCTTGAAGTGAGCTATGACCCTGATGATCCAGCAAGTAGTGTGGTAAATATTGTAAGACGAATTAAGCTGGTGGAAAAAGAAGTAGTGGAGCTAGGAAAACGTCTGAAAATGGCAAGAACTATGTGTAAATTTGCCCCAGCGGAGCACAGACAAATGTATGTTAAAGAGGAAGCCCGGATATCAAAGTTGTTGGGGAAAAAAGAACATTTGTTGAACTGTTTAAAAAAGGGCTCTGTGAATCCTTTGAGGGAGCTCTATGTTAACCGAGAAAGGATGGCTTCTATATCACAGTCTGGGGGTTCAGGAACACTACAGTTGCAGCAAGCTTCAGTGTCTTCAGCAGCATTAGAATCAAAAGAGTTGTCTGGGTTCAGAGGTGACCCCACTTTAAAATACATGAGACAGTTGGCAACACAGTCCAGAGCACTTACCCAGCAGCCAGAGGATAAGGAGGCAGCGGCAGGACATGGCTCTGAGGTGGGGGCTGGAGTAGAGATCCTACCTGTGGAGGGGAGGAAAGAACTCAGTAAATTGTCAAAACTCCAGATAATGGAGGCAGCAGAGGGAGACGCAGGTAGCAGCCTGTTTTCTACAGAGGTGGTGGTCGAAGTCTCAGAGGGCTTACCTGCAGTTGTGCAAACAGCAGAGACAGTTGCCGTGAAGGAGGCCCTGTTGGAAAAGGGTCAGCAGAGGCAGACTCCGGTATTTTTGGCCGGGTCTGCAATGGCTGAAGTGGAAACCGAGGCAGCATGGCGTCTGGAGAAGCCCCGCCCACGAAGTCCGGGAGCAGGGGAGGTCTTCCCTGAGCATGGAGTAGCTGGCGGTTTACAGGAGAGGGGTCGGAGAGAGAGGAATAGGAGCAGGCAGCAGCTGGGAGCTCATTTGACCAGCTGTCCATTAAAAGAGGTGAAATCGGGGGGTGCTAACAGCCAGCCTGTGGCGGAATCAGGAACAGACAAGCCATGCCCCCGGGAAGCGCCAGCCATTGGGAGAACGCAGGAGGGACTGCACCAGAAGCAAGGAGGAAGTAACCCGATTGTTGAGAGACTTTCGTTGACTAGAGAAGTGGACATGGCAAGTCCAACAGATGTGCAGCGGGTGGTGGAGCGGACCTGCCAGCAGGACGGCTGGGAGCAAGGAGCCAAGGGGAGCGGCGGAGTTCCGGAGGCTCCGTCCCTGGTGCCGGAGGTTGGAGGGAGTTCGGGGGCAGAGCGAGCAGGGAGTCTGGTATCGCCAGCTGCAGACCTGACTGGGCAGGAGCCAGAGTATCGCCAGGAGACAGAGGAGAGGAGGCGATTAGCCCAGAGGCTGGATCCTGCAGTGGCAGGGACGAGCAGGGACGTTCCAGGAAGTGGAGATGGGCAGGACAATCAGTTGGAGGCAGCCCAAGCAGCAGAACTGACTATGGACGTTGCTGGATGTTTGTCTGAGAGGGAAGGGGACGGGGGACAGCGGGAGGGGGAGGGGGCTGTGAATATTGAGGAAGGGAGAGGGATGAGGGGAGGGGCAGAGGGACAGAAGGGGGGGAGGCAGAGGGAAGGGCTGGAACAAGTGTGGAGGGGGGGCGGTGGGGGCTGGGGTCCAAGTCCTTTGCGGCAGTAGTCCAGGGAGGGAGAAGGAAGGAGGGGGGGAGATCGGTGGTTTTGAGGGCCCAGGGAGGGGTTGGGGGGGAGCGGGGACAGGGGGTGGACAGCTGCCTAAGCAGCGAAATGTGGTACAGCTGAAATGGATAGGGGAGGGGGCAATGCCCTCCAGGGATCGGGTCTTGAGGCTGGTGATGGGGATGGGGTTTATACCCGAGGACTTTTACGCGTGTATACACCCCATCAACATCCCAGAATATGACTTGAGCTTCATGACCCAGAGGGGGATGGAAATATTCTGGGAAAGGTACGAGGGGGTGAGGGGAAAGGGGGAGTGGTGGGACCTCAGGGCCATTCCAATCAGCAAGCCGGACCTGGTGCAGGTCACCCTGCTCGTGAGATATGAGTCTATCTCTGGGGCAGATTTAGCCTACTGGCTACAGAGGTACGCGGAGCTGAGATCCCCGCTTACAAAGTTACCGGATCCAAGCAGGGTTTGGGCAGGAGGTTGGGAAGCCCTGGTCAAATTGAGACAGGAGAGCCATGTGGTCCAGCACATTCCTTCGGCTGCCTTTATCGGTCGCGACAGGATACTGTGCTTTTACAAGGGGCAGCCGCGGCAGTGCTTCAGATGTGGTTCGTTTAGGCACTTCAGCATGTCATGCCCAGTGGTAAAGTGTGGAAGATGCGGGGATCAGCACGCCACAGAGGACTGCACCACAATCAGGTGCAACCTCTGCGGCGGGTTAGGCCATGCATATCGGAACTGCCCTAGGGCGGCCCATAACGAGTGGGATATGTGGGGGAAGGGACAGGGAGGGGGGTAAGGGAGGAGGGGATAGGGCAGGGGGTGATAGGCAGTGAGGGGCAAGGGGGGGAGAAGGAGGGGATGCAGGAGGGGGAGCAGCAGGGGGCTGGGTCAGGAGTGGAGCAGGGGGGAGAGGGGGAGTGGGTACAAGTGCCACAGAGGAAAGGGAAGTTTCGGAGGGGGGGAAACTAGGGGTGGGCGGGGAGGGGTCGCTGCAGGGGAAGAGGGGGGGAACAGATTTCAGGTGTTGGAGGAGGAGGAGGAGGATAGGGAGGTTGGGAGGGAGGAGGAAGAACAGGGGGAAGGAGAAGAGGTGGAGTTCATGGAGGAAGAGGGGGCGGCAGGGGGGATTGGAGAGGGCAAACGGAAATATGAGGAAGCACTGGAGGAGGGTACTGGTGGTAGGAAGAAGGGCGGGAAGGCTCTGGGGGGAGGGGTGAGGGAGGAGGAAGAGGGAAGGGAAGGAGGGAGGGGAAAGGGGAGTAAGAGGAAAGCTGAGGGGGCCGGGCAGGTGGTGAAGGCCCAAGTGCAGGCTTGGGGGACAGAGTGGAGCTAGAGGAGGATCTGGAGGACTTGGAGGACTTGGGGGAGGTGGAGGACTCGGAGGAGGAGGTAGGGGGTGGGGGGAGAGGGGAGAGGGAGGGATCAGGGGGTGGGTCCGGATAGAGCAAAGAAGAAAGGAAGGAAGAAAGGGGGAGGGGGGGGGTAAGGTACAGACAGGACGGCTGCGGGGGGGCGAGGGGGATCTGGCAGGGGATGACGTAGACCACATAGCAGAGGACCTGCTTCAGGGTAAGAAGGGGGTATCCCAGGAGATAAGGAAAGAAGGTGGGAGTGAGCAGACCCGTGACTCGCAATGAGGATGGCAGGCTTAGTGTTGACATTTGCCACGCTGAATGTGGCCAGCATCGCCTCTCCGAAGAAGCAGGGTTTAGCGTATGACTGGTTCGTGAGGGTCCAAGCAGATTGCTTCCTGCTCCAGGAGACTCGGCTACGGTCCATTGAGGTGATCAGGCGGGTGAGGCGGGCCTGGAAGTGGGGTCCCTCGGTGTGGGGGTTGGCGGGAGAGAGGTATGGTGGGGTGGGGATCTTATTTAAGTCCCACCGGGTGAATATTCAGCGAGTGGTGGAGCTGGGGGTGGGGAGATGTCTTGTTGTGGATGCGATTTGGGAGGATAGAGCACTGAGGGTGGTGAATGTGTACGGGCCCCAAAGCAAGAAGGAAAGGGTGCTCCTCTTTGGGAAGATCAAGCCCTACCTATACACTTCGCGCCAAGTAGTCTGGGGGGGGAGATTTTAACACCATATTGCGGAAAAAGGATAGTGGGGGACGATCGGTACAGGTGGGCTATGACGGGGTGAGGCTGGCAGGGATCATGCGGGAGGTGGAGCTGGTAGACGTGCATGTGGCCTTCTGTGAGGAACAGGAGGGGTTCACGTTCTTTCGAGGGCAGTGTAAGAGTAGAATCGATAGATTCCTGGTAAAGAAGGGGGTTTGTCTGGGGGTCCACGAACCATGGACGTGGACTTTTCAGACCACCACATGGTCCTCCTTCAGGTGGGGGGGGGGGGGGGCGGCAGCGCAGAGGCCAGGGAGGGGGTTATGGCGACTGAATTTAAAGTGGTTAGGTAGCGAGCAGGTGCGGGAGGAGTACCGCCGGTTTTTGGAAGATCAGGTGTCAGTGCAGGGGAATTTCAGTCATTGGGGGAGTGGTGGGATACAGTGAAAAGACGAACGCGCGGATTCTTTCTCAGACAGGCGAGAAGGGAGGGGAGGGAAAGGACAAAGTTGGGCATGGCGATAAAATAAAAGAGGGACACACTGATTTCACAAGGGGGGAGGGAGGAGGAAATACATGATCTCCAAGCACTCCTGGAGCAGGTACAGTACAACCGCTACACCTCCTTGGTGTACGAGCGGGAATTCGGGAAAATGTGTAGCCCGGACCCCTTCGCATGCTGCCGGGAGCGGAGGGCGAGCAGGGTGATGGAGAGGGTGCGGGACGCACAGGGGGTCCTGCAGGACACCAGGGAGGGGATTCTGGGGGCAGTGAGGGACCACTTTGTGGCGTTCCTTTCAGCCCAGCAGATCGATATAGAGCAGATGGAGTGTTATGTGGAAGGAACCTCGGGGATAGGTCACGGGGGACCCCAGCTTCAGGCCCTCTTGAACTCGTGGACAGAACAGGAGGTGGTGGAAGCCATCGGGGCGCTCCAAAGGAAGACCTCGCCAGGGCCGGATGGGCTAACAACTGAGTTCTACCAGACCTTTAAGGAGCAGCTGGTGCCAATCCTGGTGAGGGTATGGGGGGCAGCCCAGTTGGAGGGTTCCTTGCCTAGTTCCTTGACAGAGGCGGCTCTTATCCTACTAAGTAAGGGGAAGGACCCGGCGATGCTGGCCAACTGGCGGCCTATAGCACTGCTTAATACAGATCGGAAAATTTTCGCGAGAATGCTATTCCAGAGAATGAGGCAGGTGTGTGGATTTGCTGGCAGCCTCGCAAGCATGTGGGGTTAAAGGGAGAGGGGTCTTGGAAGCGGCAGCGTGGGTGCAGGAGGGGATAGAGCGCAGTAGAGTGGGAGGGCACAGTAGGCTGTTGGTAACACTCGACCAGGAAAAAGCGTTTGATAGAGTGCAGTGGGGTGTCCTATGGAGCATTCTGGAGCGCTATGGGTTTCCGAAGGGCTGGATAGAGCAATTACAGCTACTCTATCAGCATGCGGGGTGTTTTCCCCTGGTTAACGGGTGGAGAGGGCAGGGGTTTGAGGTAGGGGCAGGGGTCCGGCAGGGGTGCCTGCTCAGCCCGCTGTTGTATGCATACGCCATCGACCCTTTTATAAGACGGCTGGAGAAGGGGGGGCGGAGGGGCTGGAAGGGGTGGAGGTGGGGGACAATAGCCAGTTAAGGGTCGTGGCGTATGCAGATGACGTTACAGTGTGGGTAGCGGACCAGAGGGAGGGAGGTAGATTGCAGAACCTGATCCAGGAATACTCGCAGGCAACAGCGTCGCAGGTCAATTTTCAAAAGTCCAATAGCCTGTGGGTTGGAGATCAGGGGCTGCAGTTTGAGTTGGGAGGTAGGTTTCCTACAGCTGTGGAACATATACGGGTCTTGGGAATATACTTTGAGAAGGGGGATTATAGGCTCTACAACTGGGATAGGTGTCTCCACGAAGTGAAGGGGAGGGTGGATAGATGAAAGGGATGGAGAATGACCATGGGGGAGCGGGTACAGCTCATCAAGGCACACTTAGTTCCTTTGTTTCTGTTCGTCAGTTACATCTGCTTGCTGCCGGAGAGCCGGTAAGCGGCCTTGTATGGGGTGTTCTTCCGGCTGCTCTGGGGCAACAGGACGAATCCGGTAAAACGGAATGTTACATATCTGCCTAGGAGGGAGGGGGGGGGGGGGGGGGGCATGATAAACCCAGTCCTGTTTTTCAGCGCTTTGTTCCTGCAGTTCAATCTGGGGAGGGCGGTAGGGCGGGAGCCACCGGGGTGGGCAAGGAGTGTCCTGCAGTGGTGGCTGAGATATTGGGACCTATGGCGGGAGGGGGGGAGGGTAGTGGCACTGCGAAGGGGGGCCCCGGGGGGTGAGTTATTGCAAGACCCTAGTGAAATTGGTGAGGGTGTGGGGGCTGATGGTGGGGGAGGTGAAGGCAGGACAACGGGGGGTCTGGATGGACAGAGTACGGGCGCAGGTGTTCTCAGCTCCTCTGGCGCTGAGGGACACGCCGGCCCCACGGGTGCAGCAGGGGTTAAGGTTGATTGCTTCGAACCGCATCCCGGCGAAGTATAAAGACCTGGCGTGGCTGTCCTTTCATGGTAGACTGTACGTCCGAGGAAATTTGAAATATCGCAATGTGCGGGATAGAGGATGCCCATGGGAGGAATGTGCTGGAACTGAAGAGACGATGGAGCATTTCCTGGTGAGGTGCCCATTTACAGTCCAGGTCTCTGACCAGGTTTCCTCGTTGCTGCAGATCCCCAGTTTCCGCAACTACAGCTATGCGGACTGGGTGTACGGCCCAGAGGGTGGAGGGGGACGCAGGGATCCGGTAACATGCTTTCTGATATCGCATACAATTCAAGCTCCTCCTCCTTACCTACAAATGCACTCAGTCTGCGGCTCCTCACTATCTCTCCACCCTCATCTCCCCCTATGTTCCCGCCCGTAACCTCCGCTCACAGGACAAAGCCCTTCTCTCAGTACCCTTCTCCACCACTGCCAACTCCAGGCTCCGCTCATTCTGCCTTGCCTCACCCTATGCCTGGAACAATCTTCCTTTACCCATACGCCATGCCCCCTCCCTACCCATCTTCAAATCTCTGCTTAAAACTCACCTCTTCAATGCTGCCTTCGGCGCCTAACCGCTCGAGAAATATAGAATGCCCCAATCTATCCACCCTATCAGATTAACTGTTCACTCGTCCTCTAGATTGTTCACTTGTCTTTAGATTGTTCTCTTGTCTTTTAGATTGTAAGCTCTTTGAGCAGGGACTGTCCTTCTATGTTTAAATTGTACAGTGCTGCGTAACCCTAGTAGCGCTTTAGAAATGTTAGTTAGTAGTAGTTAGTGATTTCGGTGATATTGCGGTACTGCCTCTGGATGGCGCGCTGCAGGGTGTCCCTGTACCAGGAGGTCCGGCCGGCGGAGGTAGTCAGCTGGGATGTGGTAAGGGTGGTGCAGGAAGCAGCGAAGTGGGAAAGGGTGGAAAAAGGGGTGGGGGTGGCTTCGAGGTGGTGGAGACACGTGAGGCTTAAGCCGCCATGAGGGGACATGCTACCCAGGGGATTGTGTGCCAGTTGTCTGAAGGGGTTTGGGGGGGGGGGTCGGGGGGGAGGGGGGGTTGATCCATTGTATTATTGAGGAGGGGGAGGGGGTGTACATAGATAGGCAGACCATGTCTAGCTAGGAGCCTGGGGTTTGATTTGCATGTCCGTTTTTTTTTCTTTGGTTTTTCTAATAAACAGTTTCCACTGTACTATTGAGGGGGAGGGGATGTACATAGATAGGAGGACCGTGTATAGCTAGGGGCTTGTTTTTGATTTGTATGTTATTTGTTTTTAGTTTTTTTCCAATAAAAAGAGTTTTCCAGTCTGCCCAACAAGATAACTCATATGTGCTACTTTTTGTGTATACCTTACCTTTTTCAGGGCACAGACCGTATAAGTCTGCCCAGCACTAGCCCCGCCTCCCAACCACCAGCCCCTTGATTTGTATCTGTCTTTTTCAGGGCACAGACCATATAAGTCTGCCCTGCACTAACCCCGCCTCCCAGCCACCAACCCCGCCTCTGCCATCCAATCTCCGCTAAGCTCCTGAGGATCCCTTCTTTCCGAACAGGATTCTTGAAAGGATTATTAAATTTACACCCACCTATTCAACATCCACCGGTTGTTTGGGATCTTAACTGAGTACTTAATCAAATTATGCATCCACCCTTTGAGCCTATGCATACAACAGATTTTAAATTTATGGCTTGGAAAACAGCTTTTCTTATTACCATCACATTTGCACGCCATATTGGAGAAATTCAAGCTTTGATATATTATCCTCCATATACCCAGATCTTACATGATAAAGTCATTCTACGTCCACATCCAAAATTTCTTCCGAAGATAGTTTCTCCGTTTCATATAAATCAGTCAATTATTTTGCCAACTTTTTATCCTCCACCTCATTCTACAACAAGGCACAAGGAATTGCATACGTTGGATTGTGTTCGAGCTATTACTATTTAGTTACAACGTACTATCTCTACTCATCGGCCACGTACTATCTCTACTCATCGGCCATCTCAGTTATTTTTGTCCATTGATCAGGATCATTCTAGTCCAGTATCTAAACGTACTGGATAGCAAACTGTGTTAAATTTTGTTATCAAAATTCATCTTCTTCTTCAGTGAAGGAAATCCCACGTGTTACAGCACATAAATTGCGAGCCATGGCAACTTCTGTGGCACATCTCCATCAAACATCGTTAACAGATATTAGTAGAGCAGCAACATGGTCGTCAGTGCATACCTTTACACACCACTACTGCCTAGATGTAGCTTCAGCTGCTGATTCTAGATTCGGACAATCAGTTTTAGAGGCGGGTGTTTCAGTCGACAACTTGCCTTCTCCTCCAGACACAGGTACCAGACTTCTTTATTATTTATTATACATATTGTATACTATATGCTTTTCAGTCTTTTACCTATGTATAGCTAGTGAGAATTCATGTGTGTGGCTATCTGATCTTCTTTTCCATGGAGAAATGAGAGTTGCTTACCTGTAACGGTGGTTATCCATGGACAGAAGATCACATGGAGGGGCATAATCGAACGCAAACGCCCATCTCCATGGGCGTCTATCTCCGAGAACGGGTACGTGAAGGGGCGGGACAAACCGTATTTTCGAAAAAAAATGGGCATCCATCTTTTTTCTGATAATATGGTTTGTGCCAGCCAAATGCATCGGATTTGTGCGGATTTGAGCTGGGTGGTATCGTTTTTCAGCGATAATGGAAACTGAAGGCACCCAGCTCAATAACGAACAAATCCAAGGCATTGGGTCGTGGGAGGGGCCAGGATTCGTAGTGCACTGGTCCCCCTCACATGCCAGGACACCAACCGGGCACCCTAGGGGGCACTTGTAACAATTAAAAAAAAAAGTAAACTTCCTCTGGTCCATAGCTCCCTTCCCTTGGGTGCTGAGCCCCCCAAATCCCCCCCCAAAACCCACTGCCCACAACTCCACACCATTACAATAGCACTTATGGCTGAAGGGGGGCACCTAGGTGTGGGTACAGTGGGTTTTGGGGGCGGTTTGGAGGGCTCCCATTTACCACCACAAGTGTAACAGGTAGGGGGGGATGGGCCTGGGTCCACATGGCTGAAGTCCACTGCACCCACTAACAACTGCTCCAGGGACCTGCATACTGCTGTGATGGAGCTGGGTATGGCATTTGACGCTGGCATACAGGCTGGAAAAAAAAGTGTTTAAAGTTCTTTTTTTTTGGTGGGAGGGGTTAGTGACCACTGGGGGAGTCAGGGGTGGTGATCCCCGATTCCCTCCGGTGGTCATCTGGTCATTTAGGGCACTTTTTTGGACTTGTTCGTGAAAAAAAGGGTCCAAAAAAAGTGACCCAAATTTGCGCTAAAAACGCCTTTCTTTTCTCGATTATCGGCCGAGGACGCCCATCTCTCCTCGGCCGATAAACACGCCCCAGTCCTGCCTTCACCACGCCCCCGACATGCCCCCGACATGCCCCCGTCAACTTTGGCCGTTTCCGCGACAGATTGCAGTTGAAGACGCCCAAAATCGGCTTTCGATTATACCGATTTGGGCGCCCATGGGAGAAAGACGCCCATCTCCCGATTTGGGTCGAAATATGGGCGCCTTTCTCTTTTGAAATAAGGCGGATAGCCACACAGCCCCTCCTTCCCTGCCATAGTTGTCGATTGCTATTCATGAAACCGAAAGGGGGGGGTGTGCTGATATGCTATTTCTACTAAGTGACAGGAGTGGGAAGTTAGGGACATGCGCATTGCAGTGTTTATTGTGTTTTTTTTATTTGCAGCTTGTAGAAGGACCGGGTCAGCTACGTCATCATGACGTCTATTCATCTGTGTGGCTATGTGATCTTCTGTCCAAGGAGAACTACCTTTACAGGTAAGCAACTCTCATTTGTCAGAGGAGGCAGGGGCTTCCAGTTGCTGAAAGAAGCAGCATGCCTTCAGTGCTGCGGCGCTGAAGACAAGTCGGAGAGCTGAGAGGAGCGAGTATAAGGAAAGAGAGAATGCAGAATGCGGACCATGGGGAAGGGGAGGTTATGGTTCGGGAGCAAAAGATTTGGGAGACAGAGAGAGCAGTGGCGTACCAAGGGGGGCAGGGGGGCGGTCCGCCCCGGGCGCATGCCGCTGGGGGATGCTGCGCACCTGTCGACTCTTCGTTTTCATGCTCCCTCTGCCCCAGAACAGGTTACTTCCTGTTCCAGGGCTGAGGGAGCATGGAAACGAAGAGCCGACAGGCGCACGGCACCCCCCCCCCCCCATTGACGTGCACCCGGGGGGGGTTCTTTCGCCGGGGGGTCGCGCTGCACCTGGGGGGTTGCGCTGTTCCGGGGGGGGGGGGGCGCTGCACCCGGAGGGCGGGGCACATCGGCGATCCGCCCCGGGTGTCAGCGCCCCTAGGAACGCCACTGAGACAGAGAGAATGGGGACTGCATGGGCGGGGTGGGGGGAGGGCTCAGAAGCACAGGAAGAGCTGTTGGAAGAAAGAGGGAGAATGGGGGCCATGGGGGAGGGGGAGGAAGTTTCAGAAGCAAAGGAAAAGTTTTTGGGAGAAAGAGGGAGAGAGAGAGAATGGGGATCATGAGGGGGAGGGTTCAGAAGCGCAGGAAGATTTGCTAGGAGGTAGAGAGAGAGAGAGAGAGAGATGTGTTTGAGAGGGACAGATGCTGGAAATAGGTGATGGAAAAAACAAGGGAGATGGTGATGGTTAAGTGGAGGGAAGTGACAGTGCCCATGGAGTGGGGGGGGGGGGGGGGGGGGGAGGAAGAGGGAGTGCCCACAGAGGGAAAGGGGAGAGAAGAGATGGTGCCTGTGGAGGGGAAGGGAAGGGGAGAGAAGAGAGAAAGAAGTAGACGGTGCCCATGGAGAGGAACAGAAGGGAAGAGAAGGGGAGGGAAGAGAAGAAAGACAGGAGGAGACGGTGCCCAGGGAAGGGAAGGGAAGAGAGAATGGAGGAGATGGTGCCCATGAATGGAAGGGAAGGGAATGGAAGAGATGGAAACTACAGAATTGAAAAGGAGAAAAAAATGGATGAAAGTTGAATGTGAAAGATGGATTTAAGGCAGTATGAGAAAGAGGAGAAAAATATTTAGACAGGAGGCACTGGAAGCAGAAGAGTTCAGAACACAGAGAAGCAGAACCAGAGACAGGGAACGAGATGACTGGAAAGATAAAATCACCAGACAACAATGGTAAGATAAATTATTTTATTTTTAGTTTAGTAATTGATATATATCAGGTTTGAGAATTTACATCTGCTATCTATATATTGCACTGTACAGGAAGAAATGCGAGGGGGCTGCTTTATGCGATTAATCGCTCTATTAAATTTTTTGCTCGAGATCGGTTGTGCGATTAAAATTTTTAATCCATGGGCAGCCCTAGTTTTCTCACATTTTGGGGGGTGAAAGAGGGTCACTGGCTACTGGAGGAGTGAGGGGGGGGGGGGGTCATGCCTTAATCCCTCCAGTGGTAATCTATTTATTTAAGGCACCTTTTTGCGACCTAGTTGTGATTGAAACAGGTCTAGACCAAAACATCTAACTTTTAGCACTGGATGTTTATGCTTTGTTCCTTTATGGCAAAAAAACCATCTAAGTTTTGAAAACACCCAAACCCCACCTCTAACATGCCCCTGACACACCCCATTGTGATTTGGACACATTGCATTTGAACTGCATAGAAAAATGTCTTAAAATAGGTTTCAAAAATAGCAATTTGGACATTTGGGCAAAAAACCCCGTCCATCTGCCGTTTTGTGATGCTTTTGGATGTTTTAATATTTTAACTGCCATTAGTACCCTCTACCAATATTTCAGATATCTCTCTATATAAAAAGCAACACCAACGTTCTATGAAGCCTCCAGCCGGAAGTGTGAAGGGGGCGAGATATCCGGTTTCCCTATGAGTGTCTGCCCCGCCCTCTCTGTAACACAGTCAGTGAAGGAAAACAGCAGAGCACGAAATCAAATCGCTGGCTCTGTAACAGTGAAGGACTCAGAGGGGGGAGGGGAGAGAGGGCAGAGGGCAGGGACACACACACTCCCACATGCACACAGAAGAAAACATTGCTAGCCCCCGTTTCATTTGCATCAGAAACGGGGCTTTTTTACTAGTCATAGCATAAGTCCTGTTAGTGGCAAAGAAAGTTGAAAGAAATATATTTTGCACTCCGAGATGAAGCAGCAAAAATTGCTGTCTTCTCCTTTGCATTTCTTGAGACACATCAGGAAAAAGCATAATTCTTGCACCCCCCCCCCCAAAAAAAAAAACCTTTTCATTCAATCTAAAATTATACTTTAACACTACATCTCGATCAGCACTAGCAGAAAATGAAACAAAAAGGGGCTCATTTTCAAAGCACATAGATGTTTCAAAATGGCCACAGAAACATCCATCTTCCAAAAATGTTCCAATTCCAATTTTTTGATGGCAGAATTTGGATATCCTAAACTGCAGTTTGTACAATAGCAAGGGGACATATTTTGGGCAGGGCTAGGGAGGGCCCAAAAGTAGGACATCCAACAGCAATAATCGAACAGAAAGAAACGTCCAACTCTAAAAAGAAGGATACTTTTATTTAGACCTGTTTCAGTCATATCCAGGGTATAAAAAAGTGCTCTGATTGAGCAGCTGACCACTGGAGGGATAAAGACATGACCCCTCATGAATTCCCCCTGGTTGCTGCCCCCCTCCCTCTCCCCTAAAAATATCACCAAAAAGAATACCAAGCTCTATGATAGCATCTGTATTATAGGTATTCTGAACAAAGCAGAAAGTAAATCTAAAGAGTAGCCTAGTGGTCAGTGTGGTGGATGGTAAAACCAGGGGACCCAGGTTCAAGTCGCACTTCAGTTCTCTTTTTTTTTTCTTTAAATTGTGAGCCCTCCAGAAGTAGATATATACCTACTGTACCTAAATATTTTTCACACCTGCAAGCCCGAAGGCTATTGAGGTGGTATACAGTCAGGTACGGTAGGTGGTCTGTGTTTTGATCAAATGAGTATGTTCTTATTGTAACCCGCCAATAATTACAAGTTCGAGCAGGATATAAATAAGATAAATAAATAAATTTATTTATTCCCCTGTTCCTGGAGAGCTCAGCATTTAAAAGGGTTGTAGGGGGAAATGAACCTGGGTGCTCTGGTTTACAGTCCACTGCACTTCACCACTAGGCTGCCCCTCTGCTCTACAAGGATGTCTGTGTGGCCATTTTTGAACAAATTTGCCAGATGGCTGTTCTTATCCCTGGTTTGTTTTGGTGTCCATAATTTGGATATTTCAGGGGCCCTTTTACAATGTGGCAGTAAGCCCAACTTGGGATTACCGCTCACTAAAAGGGAAATAATGCTAAGCTACCACAGCAGACCAGCGGTAGTTCCCACCCCCAGTGCTCACCATTTTCGATGCTACAAAAATATTTTATTTTTGTCATGCTGGTGCATACTCAGAGGTAATCTGGCAGTGCCGCGTGCTGCCTGGTTACTGCTGGGTTAGCGCTGGAGCCCTTACCGCCACCTCAATGGGTGGTGGTAAATGCTCCCACCTGAAATGGATGCACAGCAAGTGCTTCACTTGCCAAACGTCCATTTCTTTATTAAAAAACCTGCCTTTTACCCACTGCGGTAAAAAGGGGGGGGCCTCAGCGCTCATCAAGAAAACAGAGGGCAAGGCCAGCAAAGGCCCCCTTTTGCCACACTTCCATAAAAGGATCCTTCAGTTTGTCAAATGGCTGTTCATTTTCGATGCTCTCACATATTTTTGAACAGGAAACCCTGCTGTTTGTATTTCCAGTTTTGGCACAGTATATCGTTTATTATTTATTGTATTTTACTATACCACCAATTCTTCCTGAAGCAAATCAAAATGGTTTACATTGTGTAATCAATAAAAAATATAAAACATAAAAATCAGGGGCATAGCCACGGATGGGCCTGGGCCCACCCAATTTGGGGTCAGGGCCGCCCAGCAGCAGTGTTCCTGCAAGTAGCTTTCTTCCACTGGTGACGGTCGCCGGCTCGCAGCGATTTCCACATGCTGCCTGCCGCTCAACAATCTCCTTGCAGCTACTAAGCGCTAACCCGGAAGCCTCTCCTCTGCCACAGCTTCCGGTTTCTGCCCAGTCAAGATGCGGCAGAGGAGAGGCTTCTGGGTTAGCGCTTAACGGCTGCAAGGAGGTCGTTGAGCAGTAGGCGGTGTGTGGAAATCGCTGGCACTGCCAGCGACCGGGAGAAGAGAAGGGAAGGGGATGAAAGATCCTACACAGGGGTGAGGGAAGCTGGGGTGAAAGATGCTGCACGGGGGAAGGGATGATGGGGAAAAGATGTTGCACGGGGGAGGGAAGACAGTGGACAGATGCTGCACGAGGGTGAGGGAAGATGGAAGGAAAGATGCTGTACAGGGGGGAGGGAAGTTGGAAAGATGAGGCACGTTGGGGGGGAGATGCACGGGGAAGAAGGGAGAGATGCATCAAAGGGGTGCAGGGGTGAGGAAGGGAGAAGTCTTGGCTGCATTTGAGGTGGAGGGGAGGGACACATAAGTACATAAGTAATGCCACACTGGGAAATGACCAAGGTTCCATCGAGCCCAGCATCCTATCCACGACAGTGGCCAATCCAGGCCAAGGGACCCTGGCAAGCTTCCCAAACATGCTGCATAGAGAGTGGATAGGTGGTGAGAGGGGGAGATATGTTGAACATAGGGGTGGAGAGGAGGGAGAAATGGTAGGCATAGGGGTGGAGGGAAGGTGTTAGACAAGATGGAAGAGGGGAGGAAGGGAGAGATGCTGCATAGGAAGGGGAGAGAGATGTTGGACTCAGAACACAAGGGAAAAGGAGAGAGAAATGTTGGACATGATGGTAGAGGGCAGGAAGGTAGAGATGCTGTATTTTATTTATTTATTTATTTATTTATTGCATTTGTATCCGACATTTTCCCACCTACTTGCAGACGCAATGTGGCTTACAATATTACATCTTGGCAGGCACCAATCAAGAGTAGATATACAATTAGATTACATACGAAGAAATGAGTGTAACATAATAATTATAATCAATTCAGTAAATCATAAAACAGTCAAACTATCAAGTAAGTAGTGAGGCATTGGAGTTCTTATTATTGATTATTATGGTAAGTCTTGTTAAAGAGTAAGTTTTTAGTGTTTTTCGAAAGTTAATTAAGTCATGAATAGTTTTCAGATCAAGTGGTAATGCATTCCACAGCTGAGTGCCAATGTAAGAAAAACAGAACACATGTACTAGTTTGTATTTTAGACCTGTACAGCTAGGGAAATGAAGTCCCAAGAATGTGTGTGCTGAACTTTTAGCGTTCCTGGGTGGCAAATCAATGAGGTCTGACATGTAGGCCGGAGCATTTCCATGAATAATTTTATGAATCAAAATGCAAACTTTGAACATGGTATGTTCCTTAACAGGAAGCCAATGAAGTTTCTCTCTAAGGGGTCTTGCACTTTCATATTTTTTCTTGCTAAATATGAGTATGGGAAGGGAGAGAGATGTTGGACCCAGAACACAAAGGAGAGGGAGAGAGAGATGGTGGACAGTGGGAATGAGATGGGGAGATGGACATGGGGGCTGAGAGAGAGGGAGAGATACACAGTAGGTGGTGAGGGGAGAAAGAGGGAAAATGCTGGGCCATGGGGGAGAGGACAGGAATGAAGAGAGAAGGGGCAGGAAAATATAAGGCTACCAGGGTGGGATGGGGAGGGGATCAGATGCTGTTTAGAAGGGTGAAGGGAGGAAGACGATGGGAATGGTGGAACCCTGTGGGAGAGGCCAAGAGGGGGAGGAGGGGGTGGCAAGGAAATGAATGAGGGATAGTGATTACAGAGGGTAGAAATAAGGTAATAGGGAGTAGATTAAAGATGAAAGAGAAAGTAGGGATGGGGAGGAGTAAGATGGGGAATGGGAGAGCTAGTGGGTGAAAGAAGAAGATGGAAATTTGATAGGTAGTTGAAAAGTAAAAAGGAGGCGAAGAAGGGTGAGAGAGAGGCAGAAAAGAGCTAAAAAGGAATGATCAATATGTCAGAGGCAGGAATAGTGAGGGAACAGACAGGAGATAGGAGAAAAGACAAATGGACTGCAGCCGCTCGAAGAAGAATTAGCAGACGGCAGAGAGGAAAGCAGAAAAGAGAAATTGGAACCAGCAAGATGGAAAAATAAAATGTCCAGACAACAAAGGTAGAAACAAAGCATTTTATTGTGAATGTTTTAAATGGAATATGTTAGCTTTTGGAAATGTGCATAGCAAATGTCTTTGTATTGTGATCTGTAGAAAAGGAAATGCATCTCTGTTTTATGTCTCCAGTGTTGCAGTAATGCTATGTTTATCTTCTTGGGGTTCCCTTTCAATTTTTGTCTAAATATTTTTATTTCTAATTAAATCCCTTGTTCTGTATTTGGTGAAGGTCTGTTGGTGTGATAGTAATGGCAGGTGGGAAATTGGAGGGGAAGCAAAGAGGAGAGGGAATCGGGGAGGGGAGCCCTCCGTTATTTTCTGACCTGGGCCCAAGCAGGTCTAACACTACTACTACTACTTATCATTTCTATAGCGCTACTAGACATACGCAGCACTGTACACTTGAACATGTTCTCAATCTAACATCCTTGGGTTTCACTCTGCAGAGGTTCCAAACCTTTGTTCTGAGCGAGGGACGCTCATCATGCATGGATGTGAAGGTGGCCTCTGGGCCAAGAGGCTGATCTTTACCACCTCCCTCTGGTGTCTGCCTCAGAAGTTGTTGTACCATAACTTGAGCTCATCTTACCAGCCCCATCATACATTTTTCAACAGAGCCAGTCTTTCCAGTACACTTCCCAGGTAAGAAAAAAAGAAAACATTTTTGTCAGTGGGGAAAGTTGCAACATGCGGCTGTCATTTTGCTGCTTTTTTTTGCTTTTTGTGTATACCCTACTTTGATTTGTACCTGTGCTCTTCAGGGCACAGACCGTATAAGTCTGCCCAGCACTATCCCCGCCTCCCAACCACCAGCCCCTCCTCCCAACCACTGGCTCTGGCACAGACTGTATAAGTCTGCCCAGCACTATCCCTGCCTCCCAACCACCAGTCCCCGCTGCCCACCACCGGCTCTGGCACAGACCGTATAAGTCTGCCCAGCACTATCCCCGCCTCCCAACCACCAGCCCCGCCTCCCGATCTTGACTAAGCTCCTGAGGATCCATTCCTTCGGCACAGGATTCCTTTATGCTTATCCCATGCATGTTTGAATTCCGTTACAGTTTTCATTTCCACCACCTTTTCATTTTATTTTTATCCATGGCACTGCAGCAGCAATGGGAACTGGGAAAACTAAGGAGAGATGTTATCAGTGTGGGCTACCGTTAAGAGAGACTATTTTATGGCTAATATTACTAACTGGGTCTCATTGCATAAAATGGGACCTGTGCTAAGACAGCATGAGTTAGCTGTAAAATAACACATCTTAACAATAGCCTACATTGATAATTTCCCCCCTAGTCTTTGAAGTCCTTACCTGTCATCATTCTGTGTGTAAGGGTATAGTTGAAACTACCTTTTGTTCAGTCACGCTGTTTTCCTCCATCTCAACTTGGTCCTTTGTTACCTTCTTCTCCATTCTGCAATTTCTTGCAAAGCATGAACACACTTAGTGAGGCTATTTGGTCTGCATTTTAATGAACAGCTAGCTGGTTCTGTGTGGTTTACCTCATCTAGAAACTGAAAGCAGCTCCATTTCTCAGGCTATTTCTGCTTCTGTATGGCTTTCAGAACTTAACACAGACATAATAGAGGATTTAACTGTTCTGAATGATGAAATATTGGGTGAATGCAGGATTGTTATTTAGAGTGGTGGAGTCCAATTTATACCTGGGTCATATTCAGCAGGCCACTGAGCAATGGCTTAACTGGCTAGAAAGGGCTAGATTTTCAAACTGCAATTATATGTACTGTAGCAGCAGATCCCAAACTGTGCGTTGCGGAACCCTGGTGTGCCGCGGCAAATCCTGACATCCCTCCCGCTGTCCACAATCCAGCATCGCTCCCTTCTTTCCACTCCCATAGGTCTGGAATCTGCCGCTTCCTTCTTCTTCCCCCGCCAACACCACAGTACTTGCAGCGTACATTTTTGGGCTGTCCGCAATTCACACAGGCACTACAGGGAATTTCCTCTGCCGCGTCCGGCCCCCTCAACAGGAAGTTGCATCAGAAAGGGCTGGACGCAGCAGAGGGAAGGCCCCTGAGTGCCTGTGTGAATCACGGATATAACCTGCAAGTACTGCAGCAGGGAAAGGAGAAGGAAGCAGCAGCAATCCTGGACCTGCAGGAAGGAAGGTAGTGAGCGATGCTGGATTTGGGGGAGGCAGAAGTGTACTAGACCATCTGAGAGGAGAGGGGTGCAGGGAATGGTGTGCTGGACTTTCTGGGATGAGGGGGGGGGTCTGCAAGGAATGGAGAGGTGCTTCTGAACTTGAGAGGAGAGGTGTGCTGCTGGAGTGAGAGGAGGGGGCTGCAGGGAAAGGGTGGGGGGTGGAGAGACCTATGTGTCCGGGGGGGGGGGGGGGGGGTTTGCTGTGAAAAATTGCTCAGAGCCTAAGGGTCCAGGATAATCCACCTGTGGTGAACTCAAAACACCCCACGGAAAATCACAACATGGGAAGAGAAAAAGTGGGATGTTTGACCTCAGAAACCAAAGACAGGAGAGATGAATGCTTCAAATCAATCGTTTATTAATAAAAAAAGACTCAGCTTGGATACAAGTAGAGCTTCCTGCTGTCTCTGTGTGGAGGAATTATATACATGATTTGCTGCACATGGAGAGAATAACGGCATTAAGGGCAGAGACAAGATTATTAAAAAAATATTGGCAGTCTAGGAACTCTTTTTAGGCTCCTTAACTATGCATCTTCAAAGCACTCTCTTTAATGCATTGCAGATATAATGTTAAGTTTGGAGAGGAAGAGGGAAAGGGTGGGTTTAAGAGGGATTTATAAGAGGATATTACAACCTGAAACAAGTTATATGTTAATTTGATCAATGTAATTGGCTGACACTTGATTATATCATTATTACTGTGCTTTTAAAAGATGATTTTTCATTTCAAAAAGGTATTTTTGCACCGTCTTACCACATGAAGAGTATGGAATAGGATCAAGAACAGGGTGGAGCAGCTGATCTGACACATGGCCTGCCAGGTGGCAAAGCACTGCTGCTGACCTGTTTTGCTTATGGAATCCAGGCTTCTGTTGTTAAACTCCCAGACCAAAGTTTTTGTTCTCTCTTACCACCCTCCAGTGGTTATTAGGCAGAGGTGGAAGGGAGGGAAAACTCACCATTATTGCACAATGCTTGGATACAGTCTGGGCTTCTTCTGCTGTCCACAGAATCAGTTGTGACTTGGGAACAAGGCATGCTTTAATACTGTTTGAAGTAATTACCTAAAATACCATCATTATACTGTCAGAGCACACTGAAGCTGCATTAACCTGTGGCTATGCGGTGTGTTGTTGCACTGTCTTCCATTCCAAACTAAAAGCTAAATGGAAGCAAACTGATTTTTTTGCATTACTTAACTGAGCTTTCTATGGAATAGGTAGTAATAGAGAGGCACATTAACCAGCTGCTCCCAATCATGGCGCATCCCATCATGTTTACTCAAGGCCCCTTATCTCTCTTATCCATGCTGGCAACCTGGAACCTCAGCTGCTTCAGAGTAACAGGCCCTGCACCATCCTCACTAGGCCCAGAAGCAGAAGTCATAGCTACTACTTGAGCTACAGCAGGAAATCCTGTGGTTTGCCTCTGGAGTTGCCAAGAGGGGATGAGAGAACCATCCAGTAAAGATCCACCTTCTGACCGATTCTTACCTCCTAGGGGGCCTGCTGCTCACCTGGGAAACGACAGAAGGGGGTTGAATGCACATGGTAAATTATTGGTTGTACAAGGCTCCTTCTTTATGGTTGACTTAGTAGTTTGGCCAAGGCATGGGGTAACTAACAGCAAGGTAGTGTGAAAGGGAAGGCAAGAGGAATGAGGAGGTTGACATATGAACTGGGATTGCAAGGCTGTACATGAGTAGGCCAAGATCCAGAGATATCGGTCTAACTGGGGTGGTCACCAATATACATAACATAGTAACATAGTAGATGATGGCAGAAAAAGACCTGCACAGTCCATCCAGTCTGCCCAACAAGACAAACTCATATGTGTATACCTTACCTTGACTTGTACCTGCCTTATTCAGGGCACAGACTGTACAAGTCTGCCCTCCACTATCCTCGCCTCCCAACCACCAACCCCTCTTAACCCCACCTGCTCCACCACCCAATTTCGGCTAAGCTTCTGAGGATCCATTCCTACTGCACAGGATTCCTTTATGCATATCCCACGCATGTTTGAATTCCGTTACCGTTTTCATCTCCACCACCTCCCACGGGAGGGCGTTCCAAGCATCCACCACCCTCTCCGTGAAAAAATACTTCCTGACATCTTTCCTGAGGCTGCCCCCCTTCAATCTCATTTCATGTCCCATCTCCAGAAAAGATTTGTTTGCGGATTAACACCTTTCAAATATTTGAACGTCTGTATCATATCACCCCTGTTCCTCCTTTCCTCCAGGGTATACATGTTCAGGTCAGCAACTCTCTCTTCATACCTCTTGGAACGCAAATCCCGTACCATTCTCGTAGCTTTTCTTTGCACCGCTTCCATTTTTTTTAAACATCCTTCACAAGGTATGGCCTCCAAAACTGAACACAATACTCCAGGTGGGGCCTCACCAACGACTTGTACAGGGGCATCAACACTTCCTTTCTTCTGCTGATCACACCTCTCTCTATACAGCCTAGCAACCTTCTCGCTACTATACTATAAAGTAAACAGAGTAAAACACATGGTTTATGAAGCCGGCAATGGTTTCAAAATAGCAGCAACAATAATACTTTTGTTAAGATATCCTTTCAGGAGCACCATGTATGTTAAAAGTCATAGTCAATACAGATGTGGGGAAGTGTAACGAGTAGCCTTAACAGTTGGTAAATGAGCTACCTTGCATATTAGAAAAATTTTCCTTGGGGTGCATTCACTGGTGAACAAGCAGGAGCAAGGCCAGGAACAGGCTGGGCAGGCAGTGACACAGGTTGTGGCTGTACTTAAGGCACTGCAACATAGAAACAGAGAAAAGACAGGCTGTAAAGAAAGTGTGATCCCAATAGGCGTATACCTCAATCCAGTGCCACAAGATAAGTTGTATTATAAAATATTCAGAAAGGGTGATGTATGTGGCAGCCCCAAGGGGATGTGCTTATCCTTCATCTTGCTCCAGGTGTGGTAATGAGCCTATTTCTTTGAAATATTCCTTTTTATTCATTCCAACCCAACGGATGTTAGAAGGTGAAATGTGTTTTTAACTTTCCTTGAGTCCAGATGATTGAGTTATGAACATCTACCAGCAGATGGCAGCAGAGAATGCTGACAATTCAGTGATATCACTAGTACAAGGTATGGTACAACTTGCCGGTATACCATTGGCAAAGCCGATCTGCAAAACTTTGAACAGCATTATTATTCAAACTTACAGAACCAGGCAACATTATAGTACGATGAAAGGGCATCAGAAAATAGACCAGCATTACAATGATATATAAAGTAGTGCAGGCTGAAACATAGCCTTACCAAACAGGTTTTAAGCGGAGCTTTACATTGCTACTCGTACACTGTGGCCTAACTGTACAAGCTTAGAGCACAACCTATGCAGCTTTACAGCTCAGCATTACTGCACAGCTTCATCATGCTGCTGTAACATTTGAAAAGCAACAGCAGGTGGACTCAACCTATCTAGGTCATATTTTTCCACAAACTACTGGCAGGAACCCTGCAAGGCTCCCCTACGAATCAAATGATTGAGAGAGTAGACTAGCTGTAGGCTTCCTGGCTGGGTCCTGGACCAGTCTAGCAGGCCTCATGGAAACTAGCAAGTAAAACTAAGTTCACCTTATTTATTACCCTGCTAGACCAGTTCAGATGAATTGGACAAACCAAACCCCTAACAGCCTCAGGTGGGATGAAGTCTAGGCTATGATCAATTCCATGCTTTCTAAGGGAGAGGTATTGATCCTGAGTATTCTCATTTAATACTGGAATCTGGAGCAAGAACCACTCAAAACGTGGTGCTACTAGAAGTCTTACGCCCCAGCACCCTCAGCCATCCAAGATGCAGTATTCACACCCTCCTAGAGGAACAAATGTTTTACAATGCACGCATGAAGTGATAGCACTACTGCTCTGAATCCTACCACGAGTGCAGTAACTGGAGTTCCCTACCTAATTCAGAATGACCCATCCTTCAGAACAAGGTGCCCAACCACTGGAGAGGAGACCACATCAGTGCAAAACAATACTGTCCTGTCCTGCCAACCATATGAACAGCACCATCCTGAGGACTGAGCAGAATATTTGAAAGCAGAGGACCCCAATCTTGAGGGGCATCTGGGAAGGTCAACTGAAACACTCAAGAACACTCTAAAGACCACACTAAGGGCCATGTAGACCATAAAACTCTCAAAGGGTGAACAGGCTAGCAGAAATAATATCACATTGCAGGCTTCTATGGGAAATTAAGACAGGAGTGAGTACAACAGGACAGGCTCCACTAAACCAAAATTAGAGTCAGAGTGCAGCAGTCTCAAGCTGGCCCTTCTTTCTATTCTCTGCCTCCTGTTGTCCAGCATCTCTCCTCCTCAGGTCCAACATATCTCCCTCTCTTCCCTCCCTCCCTCCCATTGTCCATCGTCTCTCCTCCTCTGCCATCAGATCCAGCATTGCTCCTCATTCATCAACTCCTCCTTCCCACAGTACAGCATATTAACTCTCCTCACATTTTCCATCTCCCCCCCTCTCTCTTAACACTGTTTATAGGTGTCTCCCCCAGTGGTAGCAACTTACTTATGCTTCCTGTAGCCAACGCTGAAGCCTTCCTTTGCCACATTCTGCCCACATGGAAACATGACATAGCAGAGGGAAGGATCAGTCACTTGCAGGCAGCATGTGCAAAGTGCTACCACTATTGGTGACCCCTGTAATGGAAGGTACATGTTAAGGTAGATTAGGAAAGATGATGATGCTGACCCTGACGCAAAGGTGCAGCACTGTTGTTTGGTCCTGAATCTGAAGTGGATGGGACATGCCTACTCAGGCCCACCCATGGCTATGCCACTGGTAACACAGCACAGGACTAAATTTGGAAAAGGGAAAAGTCAGTAGAAAGAGTTATAGGCTAGATTAGGAAGGGGCTTAATTATCAATAATCTTGGGATATCAGATTTTGGTTAAGGTAGAATTATTTGACCATGTCCGGTCAATCAAGATTGCAGAAAGGTAGAAGGTTTTTAAAGAAAGCATTCTTGTTGAGGAGGAAGTGTATATTGAAAAATTGGAGATTGCAAGATCCCTCTTCCGCCCCCCCCCCCCCCCCCTTCTTTCATACAATGGAAAAATAAACTATATTGTTAGTTTGAGAGGGTAGATGCAAAAAAAAAAAAAAAAAAAAAAACTCAGAGCATGGAAAATACTTTTGGGGCACCTGTTTGGGAAGAGCTTCTGCATAAACTATGCACACATCGTTGAACATAAGTGTCCCAGGGAGAATGGGCGGTAACAGAAGGGAAGAGAAGCAGTTGGCAAAGATTTATATTGGCACAGTCACAGAGGAGAATCAACCTGTGGCCAGTTAACTTAAAGCCAATTTTTAATAAAAGGAATGGGGAGGAGAAAATGTTAAACATTTGGTTCTTTAATGGTTAAACTTAATGAAAACTGTGTACTACAAAGCAGATGAAGGGTGCACCCACTTTTTTTGTAATCTTGTTTGATCTGTGTGTACCTTTACTCTGTAAAGAAAATAATAGACACACACACAAAAGAGGGGACTAGATCAGCTGCAGGCATCTGGAACACTAACCAGCCCCCCCCCCCCCCCCCCCCCCAAAGTGACCCAATGAGTTATAGCACTCAGGAACTGCTCTTTTCACCCTGCTTCACCTGAAAACACAGGTAGATTAAAAAGAATTCAATGAGCCATACTCTGCATGCTTTTCCCCAGTGGGCTGTTTACATCATACTTCTAAGACCTAGACTCCTGTAGGTGTGTGGCATACCTTCCCTTTGTCCTGTGGCCAAGCCTTCTAGAAGTGCATTGTCCACCTCCCACAATAGGATGCAGCTAGGGAAATGTATTTAACCACTACTCCCGTCTCCCTGTACTTAATAAGGTGCTGAGCTCTGCTACTTGTTCCTTAAGCCCCTCCAAGCTGCCATACTAGCCCCGCCTCCCAATCTCCACAAGCTTCGGAGGATCCATTCCTTCTGAACAGGATTCCTTTATGTTTATCCCACACATTTTTGAATTCAGTTACCTTCATCTCCACCACCTCCCACGGGAGGGCATTCCACGTATCCACCACTCTCGCCATGAAAAAATACTTCCTGATGCTCTGAAGTCCGCCGAGCACTCTTTATTAGGAGTTTAGTGTAGATCACTCCGTTAACTAAATTCAGGCACAATTTAGTGAAGCTAGCCCAATATGTGCACTAGTAGCCATATTCCAGCTACATGCTAGTCAACAAAATATTGCCTAAACGTGAGTATTATTTGAAGGTACTATTTACACATTTTTAGCAATGTGGGCATGAATATTAACACCAGCTCCGACTGGTGTTATGTGGTCACACCTAAATTATATCATGCTACTATATTACTAGTCTATAGAGAAGAGTGATGGATCTAGCAATAAGGAGGAGAAAAAAAACCCAAACAAACTTTACACTGGTTTCTGATCTTTAAACAAATATATTAAAGGGAGCCCAACTAGAGTTTTTAAATTGGTTCTTAAATGAAGTAAGCAGAAATTGCAACCTACTCCCTATAATTTGGTTTTTCAGTCTTTCACATTGTTGAGGAATCTTTGCAGAACTGCTTTAATTCAGACACATTTGTGGGTTTTCATATATAAACTGCTCATTCAGATCCTGCAACGGGGAGTTAACTTTTCTCCATGTACTTTTCTTTGTAGAGTAACCGCCAGCAAAGATGCCCTTTCTTAGGCTCACTCTGTATCTGCTCAGCGCTGGACATTTTCTGTAGTTGCACATATGTATCTACAAAAGGGCATTTAGCTAACTGAAGTATGAGGAATATTTGGATCCTTATTTTGCCAAATTTTGGGTGCTGGCATCAGGTGTGCAACCCTGTATAACTGAAGTAGAAAATTAAGCTAAGTGAAGTAAACAAAATGTATTACGCAAGCCAGAGCATGACCATCCTTAAAACATGCAAAAGTAGGGTAAGCAGTTCCCCAAACACAGGGTCTACTAAACAAAAGTGCATTTTCTTAGGATTGTTACTGTGTGGATATAAGAATTTCATAGGCACCAGAACGCAACTTGACAGAGACATCGCTGCCTGTCCCAGATAGCCTATACATCATATTAGTACATAAGTACATAAGTACATAAGTAGTGCCATACTGGGAAAGACCAAAGGTCCATCCAGCCCAGCATCTTGTCACCGACAGTGGCCAATCCAGGTCAAGGGCACCTGGCACGCTCCCCAAACGTAAAAACATTCCAGACAAGTTATACCTAAAAATGCGGAATTTTTCCAAGTCCATTTAATAGCGGTCTATGGACTTGTCCTTTAGGAATCTATCTAATCCCTTTTTAAACTCCGTCAAGCTAACCGCCCGTACCACGTTCTCCGGCAACGAATTCCAGAGTCTAATTACACGTTGCGTGAAGAAAAATTTTCTCCGATTCGTTTTAAATTTACCACACTGTAGCTTCAACTCATGCCCTCTAGTCCTAGTATTTTTGGATAGCGTGAACAGTCGCTTCACATCCACCCGATCCATTCCACTCATTATTTTATACACTTCTATCATATCTCCCCTCAGCCGTCTCTTCTCCAAGCTGAAAAGCCCTAGCCTTCTCAGCCTCTCTTCATAGGAAAGTCGTCCCATCCCCACTATCATTTTCGTCGCCCTTCGCTGTACCTTTTCCAATTCTACTATATCTTTTTTGAGATACGGAGATATTGGAACCAGCTGAGGCAGACATGTCACTCTAGTACTGGAGTTCTTGAATAAAGCCAAGCTGCACTGTTGCAGAGTATCAGCAAACCTCACACAAAGGGCTAGAATTAAAAAAAAAAAAAAAATCTGGGAATTTGTTGAAAAAAATTCTTTAAAGACTTCTAATATATCAAATGATCAAGCAGTAGTTAATTTAGCACAACAATGGCAAGAAGCAGCTGTAGGAAAGATAAGGCAAGAAGCAGACAAGAACCATTGTTAAATCATTAACAATTCCAAACAGAAAAAAAAATGATCACAACATGTGTATTCATTAGGCCATGTTATGCAAGATATTTATGACATGTGATTTCTCAAATCATAGCCATGCACACATATAGACCAAGGCCCAGAAAGCTTGTTTAAAACAAAACCTGAATTTAAGAACCCCCAGTGAATCCTGAACACTTACAATAGCTCAGTACGTCTACATACTCCTTCCAACTGTATGAAATTCAAGCTTGCCATTTCCTAACCTCTTGTACTCTCCCAGCTTGTCATACCTGTTCATGTTACCTATTAATACACCTAGGTAAACATTCACATACTTACAGTACGCTATCACTTTCTTCACGAAAATTGTTTTGAAGTTAGTCTCTGCTATAGATCTAATCAAGTGCACAATTTACACCCGCCCTTTAAAGCTCACAGCTGAAACTTTGTTTGCCAGAATATCCAGAGTGAACCTGTAAGGCTAAACCCCACTGAACTGTGTGCATGAGACCAAACCCATCATGGAATCTGCTTCAATACACTGCACGACACTACAAGCAATGCCATGTTGCCAGTGTGAACATATGTTTTCTGCTGTGTATGTACTGTGAACCTGGTGCCAGGGACTCGGCATCAAACTGCATTCCTTGCCTGACTTCTGTCTCATCTCGAGGACCTAATTTATCCGATTGACACATGATGTCCAATTGGCTCTGCTAACACTGGTGAGGCGACGCCTCCAATCAGACAGCCTATTTCTAACACTCAAGATTTGTGCACAGCATTAATACAGTTTGAAAATTTAATTGTAACAGAGAGAAGGGTTTGTTTTTTTGCCATCTTCTCTTCCACAGATGCCCAAGACCCTGTGGGTATACTGTCACTGTGTTCACCAAGGTAACACCCAGAAGGATTAGATTATTTGACTCTTATATGCTACCTCTGTGGTCTCAGCTTTTGGCTCACACAGCTCACTGACTGAAGGATCAGGTTGGCTGGAGCCTGTGTTAAGAATCATTGTAGCTCCAGTGGGGGTTAGATAAAATTTTCCTTGGTTCCTGGCGTGACTCAGAAATACTTTGGTTTTATTAAAGTAGGGTAGATTAGTTGCTATAAGATATTCAAGTTAGGTAATAAATCTGCTTGGGAAACCATTGCTAATAACGCCTTTGTCTTTGGTATTTGCAATGCTTTAGTAAGTTGCATTTTCAGAAAGTCTGCTTAGCTTTACTGCCAGCTACTATAGTGTGAACCTGAAACAGGCGCCTTCATTAATGGCATCATTTTACTAACATATGCTAACACTTAAAATGATTGCCATAGGATCCATTGCTGCAGGGCCCATTGCATGCAAACATACATTAAAAGCATTGGCATATGCTATAAGTGATCCCAAAAATACATTCATAAACAAAGGCCAATTTGCCTAGCAGTCACTCTCAAGTATGTTTGTGAGCTGCAAGGACAAGCGTGGAGAACCCACGGACTACCCAATTTCCCTTCTTAGTTCTAAGCTAGACAGTATACAGTCAGAGGAAGACCAAGAATCTGTTCATCTTAATGCTGTGTGTTAGTACCAACTGGTTTTGGCCATGCTGAACACAAAGTCAGATGAACCAGATAAGAAATAAGCCAGTATTTAAATTTTGTTCTAACTTTATTTTTGCTTTCACAGATAGAACATTAACAATTCTAAAACAAACCGAATATAAATCCATTTTCTCTGTGATTATAAAGTGCATTTTTCACCTTGAGCTTTGTGTACAAAACCTTAAAACATGAAACGTGCAGCAAAAAAAACCTTGAAAGGCACTTCCAAGAATGAAACTGGCTGTGGAGGAAGAACATACCGGAAAAAGGCATTATTCAACTTTATACATTTTGCTCTGGAGGGGAGGGGAAAAAAAACTAAAGCAAAAATGCATAAAGCTTGTTGCCAAAAATAAAAAAAATATGTATACGACTTCTAGATGGAGATCTCATGCCACCATTATACTGGTGTTAAAACCAGTAAATTGTTACTTCTTCCACAAAATTATGAAAAGGTCAACATTAAATGGCACTTCAGCTATGTGGTTGAGATCAGTTGTCATGTGATGTTCTGAATAAGGAAAAGGAAGACAAAGGAGCAATTTAACATTTATCATGGAAATGGTTTTGTGCAAGTTACTAAAAGTTAACTCAAAAGATTCAGGTTGATGAATGAACCTCTTCCCCTTTATGGCAAAGTGTGACAGAAGCTGAATGTTTAAACCAGAGAACACCAGGTTCCTTTATGGCTTACATACACATGCATAGCTGATTATTGAAATTAGTGAATTAGTACCCCAAAGAATTACAAAAAGCCAAACATGAAACAAAGATGCAATACTGTTCCCTAGACCCCTCCAAATTTTTGTTAAAGACTCAAAATGAATGTATTATGCTTGTTGCCTGAAAATAAATCAAGTACACAAGTTTAGCTTTGTGTTAACAGGGAGAAAATGAGCACTATCTACTAAGAGAAATAAAAAAATTAAATCAAAGAAGGTTAAAGCTTATGCACTAGAAAAAAAAGATTTCAAAAATATGGTTTAACATAACAAATGTTAAAATGCAACCATTTACCGTTTAAAGCTACATTGTTGAATACAGTATAAATGCCATCGGGAAGCAGCAAGTGATCCAGCTGTTACGAACAGATTTCAATCCCTTCAAAAAAGGGTCAAAATTCTCAAAGTCAGACATTTCATAGCTGTACTTTTGCAATGCTAACAGCAAGGGTAACCTTTGCACCAGCAAGATGGAGAACCACTGTGTGCCTTTGTGTTTTACAGAAACAGAATGCAGAAAACCCCATTACATAAAAGGCCTATCTGTGCTTTAAGGTCCGCATTTTGGGATAAGCACTGTCCTTACAGGTGTCTTTATTTAACCATCCCCTCAAAGGTTCATGTAACAAAATGCAAAAGTTGCAGTGCTGTTCTAAAGAGGGTGAACACAGACAGGCAAAATGAAACGTGAATATCCAAACAGATAAAAGGCTGGAACTTCAATGTAGACAGATGACCTTTCAGAAAGAAAATCTTACTTCACAGTATTCTTTTCAAAGCCGTTAAAACTAGAAGTAGCTTATTTTAATTAAACCACACTGATAGCATGCCTCGGTCTAGAATGTCACATCCAACTCCCTTGAGTCATGATCTTACGGAACAGAGAAAGAGCAGCAATTCGTCCTTTGCTATCCCCCACAGGTCCACCACAAGCCATATGGGGTCAGTAACAAAATCAAACTGACATTTATAGCTGAACTTGCACACATTGTATACAATCTACTGTGCTCTGTGCTGACAACCAACTTGAGAAAGATACTGGGACACTGAAATCCAACTGCAGTATCCTAATAACATCCTAATACCAAATTAAGTCATACAATTTGTATCTACAACTGGTGCACTATGGTTCTAATGTTATGCCCATAGCATTTTAATACTCAGAATGGGATAATGAATAAAAGATTATGTTATTTTTGAGAAGAACACCCCCCCCCCCCCCGTTTCTCCTCACCACACAAATTGTGGAAAATAGATTCCCACTATAGCTCAGATTGAGTCAAGACACCACATCCACTGCACCCCTAGGCATAGCCCTACCCTGCCTGTGTAACAGCTGCCAACCTTTCACTGGTTGCATCTCCCCTCCCCCCCCCCCCCAAAAAAAAGAAATCCAAGTTGCTTGAGATGTATACAAGGGCCCCCACCCTCATCATAACAAGTACTGTTTAGGATAGGAGAAACCTGTACTTTTGTCAAACTCCAAAGAAAACATGTTCAAATAGGCATATTGATATAAAGTGCAGCGACAGCCAAGTCCCTGTTAACTGCTTATTAAGTCCAGCCCAGCAGAACGTCACACCTGAGAAACACAAAAGAAAAACATGCTAGAAACGTGCCCTCCCCATAGCCAACCTACAACCCTGAAATACCCATGTAAAAAGGACAGTTGATGACTTGGAAGATTTCCTGCAATACTATGTGCAATGCTACTGAAAACTGTAAAATTTTAATCCCAATCCCACCACGTGACCATGTGCCTCTGCTAAAAACATCCTACTTACAGCATCAATGTGAAACTGACCACAAAACCCAACAGGCATCTACACACATTCCCCTTTTCCAGTGAGCAGCTAAAGAGGAATACCTCCCTATCTTTCCTTCATCGTGCACAAGCATTTGACTAACTTACCATGTACAACATCAGACCTGAACAGATGGTGTGGGCTGGGAGGGAAAGGCTGATAATGTGTGGCAGGTCACAGCAACCAACACACCAGAACTGTCACAACATGCACTAAAGCTCAAGCGGCACACAGTGACAGAAATACAACTGCAAATTCAGGAATAGTTTTCCCAATTTCAGTAGTAAGGCCCAAGTTTTTCATAACCTGAATAGCTTGGCCACTCAGGAAATATGCCATAGGAGCAGCGAGGGCTCCCGTACTGATCAAAGGAGATCCCAAATTCTGGTCCATTCTGGTTTGTTGTTTCCCGGGCAGATTTCAGCTCTGACCGAACGATCCTGTAATTCTGGCCTTTGTTGCTGTCCCAATACACCTTTCCATCACACTTAAAACATACAGCAAACTCCAATCTTTCATGAGACTGTATTCTCTCAGGCAGGTTAATATCAAAAGAAAAAGTGTCCCTATCTGAACCTGCATAGGTGTCTTTGACATATTGGCACTCGTAGTCCGTAAAGGTTTTCCAAGTGTTAAATGTCATCCTTATACTGACGCTCTTCTTGAATGCAAGATTCTTCACCTTGACTGTGCCCACGATGGCCTTGTCTTTGAGCATACAATTCTCTAGGCACACACATTCTGCTTGCAGGCGGTTTCTGAAATCCAAGTAATCTGCAGATGGCTGTGCGAAGTCCAGTACAAAGCTGTCTTTCTCCACTGTGCTCAGCCCCACAATATTGTCTATCAGCTTGGAGATGTTGAATGGAATATCCAAGGGGTCATCAAATTCCGAGAATACCTTCACCATGGTCAGGGCTAAGCCCCTATGATCGGCAAAGGAGACCCGTTTCTTCACCTTGTTCTCCGGGAGATGCTGTGCTGGCATCCCAGGGCCATCCAGATTCACTTTACTACTGCTCAGCTGAATGCAGGGTCGTAACGGCTTATTCGGTTTATTGCCAATTTTGCAGGTAAACCTCTCTCTCCGCAGAGGGGGAGAGTGCAGATACAGCTGCATGGCTATGTCTAATGCCATCGCAGGTTTATGAGGGAAACAGTCCAGGACTCTGGAAGAGGGGGAAAAAATTAAAAATGTAAACAATTACTAAACAGGCAAACTTTTTCACTATTGCAAGCAAAGCAGCATAATTTTTTAGCCAATTACAAGCATCTGTTCTTACCAGAAAAATGAAGCCAATGATTACTTATTGCCTTGGTCTTCAAATCCCAGTCCAAGAGTCACCAACAAGTCAGGTTTTTCAGATCTGATGAATATGCATGAGAGAGATTTACATGCCTATTACTCTACTGTATACAAATGGCTCATGCATATTTTAGGGATATCCTGAAAACGTTTGACAACCCTCATGGACTGGGAATGAAGAGCAAGGACTTGCTGTGTCAGAAACCTTAAATTTAGTAAGGCTTTTCCCCCAGAAACAAAGAACAAGAAAAACATCATTCCATTAGGGCCTAATACCCACAAGCCTGGTTTGCTCTTGTTAGTGTACATACCTCATCTGAAATGAAGTCCTAAGATAAATACTCAAAATACTAGCATTTACCAGCCAAGTACACAAAATGCAGACTTCAGAATATATCTTCCCAGCAGAACAAGAATCAGATTTCGCAAACATTTAGAAAAAGTTTAATACAAGTCAGCTAATTATACAAGAATGACTAGGTGGTACCAGAGCCAGTACTTGTTGCACTGAAGTATTAGTTTATTGGCATCAGTAGTGTAGGGAACAGCAGTAACTTCAGCAAAGGTGGAGTGGTCAATGCTACACTTAGAGCTCCGCAGTGCTAATGCCAGGCAAACTCAGCTTAATGCTTATCACTGCCATGAAAACACTGCAAGAATAGCACTACAATGAGCAGACAGAGGAAAGAGCATTCAAATCATTCTGATGCTGTATAGGAGTGAGGCAGAGATAGGACAAAAGTGGTGTTAAGGTAAGCCTGTCTTGTTCACCATGGAGAACTCGGAGATTTGGGAGTATGACTTAAGGCAGTGGTTCCCAAACCTTATGCTGGAGGCACCCCAGCCAGTCATGTTTTCAGGATATCCACAATGAATATTCATGAGGGAGTTTTGCATGCACAGACTCCACTGCATGGAAAATCTCTAATGGATATTCATTGTGGATATCCTGAAAACCTGACTGGCTAGGGTGACTCCAGGACCAGGTTTGGGAACACCTGCCTTAAGGGGTTCCCAGCATGATCCAGGTGAAACTGAGGCATCAAGAAGCGCCCTTCCAGCAGTCAATGTCAGCCAATGATAACTCTTACCCACATGAAAAGGGCACCTAGGAATGAGATCAGAAAGCGTTCAGGCAGGAAAATTAACATATCGAAGTCTGAGAATAGCAAGAAATGTGGAAATCAGAAGAGATACAGACTGAAACAAGTATAAAGAAAAAGCATGAACTGTGACCACCTCTGGGAAAAGGTGACTAAAATACTGGATACAATTGAGAGTGGACTATTTTTCATCTTATGGGCCAATAAGCAGTCTGAAAAGTTGTATGTTTGAACTTCTGTAAATTTTACATAATAAGATGGGGTTTGGATTGTTGTAGCACAAATTGTTTGCTTTCACAGAATTAATTATAACCTCCTTTTTTGTTTCCGTGACAATTGAGGGAATAGTGAAAGAATGGGAGATAGTACGAATCTACATTTTTAATTAAAAAAAAAAAAAAAAAAAAAAGGTAAAACTGGCAGACAGTAAGCCCAGGATGGGATGAAAAAGCCCATATAAAATACAGGGAGGAACAGAAATAGTATGAAGAAAAAAAAAAGGAAGATGAAAAGCTAGTACAAGACAGACACGGACAATGATTTAAAAATCAAATTAAGAATGACCAAGTTATACGAGAGGAAAACAGCATTTTTAAGTTTAGTGATTGAAATACATACACCTGGGGGAATTTTGCACAAAATATTTGGAGGCACAAATACTACACTGCTAAACATGCAGCAGAGGTCTTATCAGCTGCAGGAGGCAAATATAGGGGCACACTAATTTATCTTCTACCATGTCAACTTCCAAAACAGTGAAACATCAGTGGGGGAGGGTGGGGAAGAGGGAGAGGTTTACTTTCTGTAAGACTACAGTGTTTTGAACAACCAGAATCCCCCAAATTTTTTTTTCTTTGCAAAAGGTTTGTTTGGGGGGGGGGGGGGGGGGGGTCCTGAAAAAGATATATGAAGGTCAGAGTGAAAGTCACAAGTTTGCCTCAAGTAGGCATTTTATCATCATACTAGTAAAAAAGCCCCGTTTTTGATGCAAATGAAACGGGGGCTAGCAATGTTTTCTTCTGTGTGCATGTGTCCCTGCCCTCTGGCCTCTCTCCCCTCCCCCCTCTGAGTCCTTCACTGTTACAGAGCCAGCGATTTGATTTCGTGCTCTGCTGTTTTCCTTCACTGACTGTGTTACAGAGAGGGCGGGGCAGACACTCATAGGGAAACCGGATATCTCGCCCCCTTCACACTTCCGGCTGGAGGCTTCATAGAACGTTGGTGTTGCCTTTTATATAGAGAGATTTGTTTTGTTTTTCCTGATGTTCTAGAGCCATTTATTAGCCCCTTCAAAGTTCAGAAACTCAGCTAACACACCAAAAGAATGTTTTGGGTTTTTTTTTTTTTGGGGGGGGGGGGGGGGGAGGACCAGAATAATGTTATTCTAGTCTGCTTTGGCTCCACCAACGGAGTGCACTGCAGGCAGGGACCTTGACTAAAGAACAGAAGGGTCAACCAGGTATATACCATTCAATTTGATAAGAAATATCAGCACCTTAGCTTTTAGCTAGGCTCAGGATTTGGGGGAGGTAGCTAGTACAAAGCAATAAGCAGGGGTGGTGACCTAGTCCCGTGTGTCCCCAAGTCCAGTTCTGGAGTACCCCCTTGCCAGTCAGGTTTTCAGGATACCCACTATAAATATGCATGAACTTGATTTGCATACATTGCCTCCATTATATGCAAATATTTCATGCATATTCACTGTGGATATCCTGACAATCTGACTGGTAAGGGATACTCCAGGAGCAGACTTGGGAAACACTGACCTAGTCCCATGCATGGTATCTTTTGGAAGGCTGATGAGTCAACAGGAAATAGAGATTGAAAAAAGTCACTGCTTACATTATGCTTCACTAGTATAGTGCTGCTAGATGCATGTGGTGTTTTACTGGAACGCCCAGCTTTTTGAAGCTTATAAATAAAGGGAACATGCTTGAGAGGGTGCATGATACAACAAATGGTCATCTTACTATTCCTCACATTCTTGGTCTTCCTTTAAAACTAGCCATCCTCTATTGAAAATCCTTCCATTTGATTACGTTCTTTGGATCTTATCCCCTCTAGTTGGTTCAAAATCTCTACTGTTAGTCTTCTTCTCTTGGATCTTAAACCATAAGTGGTAAATAAATCTAATAAATGAAAAGTCCCAATATCTGTGACATTGTCTGCCCTATTCTGAAAAAACTGCCAATTGATCCAACTTTCCTTCTCTCAAAACTTGTAGACAAGTCTTCTGTTATCAGCATTTGAACATAAATCCTTCCTGCACCCTGGCATGTCAGGTTTCTGCTCCTGACAGTACCAAAACTGTCCTGGTTGCCTCTTAGTGAAGTCCACACCATGCCTAACAGCAGTCATGTGGCCTCAGCTCTTTCCTTGGTCCCAACTAGACTCTTGATCAATTGATTCATATCCTGAAGTAGTTTAGTTTCTGCAAGATTCATCTCCGATTTCTATAGCTTTCTCTGTTACTTCATCATACCATTATCCATGTGCAACAGGACTCTGCTTCGGCCCTACTATTGATAACGCTTTAGTCCACTGACTGCCATTACAAAGGACCTGAAAATTGGCACATTCTTCTGTGCCCCCACACTAAATCCTGACCTCACCCACTGCAGCACTGTGGATACAAGCAAAACTGATGTACAACTTATTTTGAATTCTGATAAGGCCACAGCATGTTGATTTCAGGAAAATCTTCATGTCCCTCTTTGGTATGCCTTTTTAGCCCCTCAGTTCCTATGGTGAATTCTTTTAAATACTTGTGGGCAGTGAAAGATATTTAAATCAATGACCCCACTTCTGTGGTAAGAAAGGGGAAGACTGCTGTACATCAAACTCTTACTATCCATTATTTTGCCGATTCTACTTTTGCAAACTGATTCAGGAAATTACTCATTTCTAAATTTGGCTATTGTAACAGTTTATGCAAGAATCACCTTAACTTGAAGTGGTTTAATCTTTATAGAATACATTGATTGCATCGTGCATGTAGATTTGATCACACCACTGCTTATTAGTTACCATTGGCTTCCTATCCATTAAGTTCAATTAAAGATTCTAGTTTTAGCAAACCAGGCTTGATATGCCGACAGAGAAGTCTGCTTTAGCCTTAGTTACTCCATATATGCCCAAATACTGTATTAAACATATAATGTGTTATGTTACACACATTTTTACAACAAACTTCACCTACCCCCTATGAGGTATATGCATAAGCACACGTTTTTACTATGACACTAATGCAAAGTTAGGTTTTAAGTTTCGTGCACCAGTACCTACAAAAACCTATTTAAAAAAAAGCCTTTAAAAACAAATGTATTAATTTTGCAATTGGTGTGCTTTAGAAAAACTTTTTTTTTTTTTTTTTTTACACACAATGTGTGCGTTATATGCATGAAAGTATGGTATTTCAGACTTCTCATAAAAAACCTGTGTCCTTATGTAGAGCATGCAGAACTTGAGCTCAGACACTTGTTACTCCAACCCTTTTGACAGTCATCCTTTTATCTTTCTAAAAAGATCGCTGCATAACACATTTGAGTTTGCTTTAAATGTGTCTATCGGGACTAGGATATTTGAGGGCCTGCGGATGTGATTAATGTAACTGAAATATTTGTCTACTTAGAAACATGACGGCAGATCAAGGCCAAACAGTCCATCCAGTCTGCCCATCCTCTGTAACTCCTATGTACCCCTAGCCATCTTGCTTTTTTTTTTTTCTCTCTTAAGAGTCTTTCGTCTGGTATGTATTATTACCAAAGTAGCCTGTCAGTAATTCCCTTAGCTCTGATTTGTCCTCTTTGTCCTAATTAGATTGCAAGCTCTGTCGAGCAGAGACTGTCTCTTCACGTTCAATTGTATAGCATTGTGTACGTCTTGTAGCGCTACAGAAATAAGTAGTAGTAATATTTCAAATTATATTTGTGATGCACACAGCTTTGACCATGGTTGTCAGGCAATGTGGTATAGCAAACCACAACTGAGGCTTAATTAAAAAGCCCATCTTTGGAAACCGCAAGATAAAAGGGCCCATGTGAAGAACAAACAGGTTTAGGTTTAAAAGTATATTTCAGGCTGGATTTGAACGTGGCAAGAGATGGGCATAGCAGATGTATTCAAGTTGGCTGCCTATTCCAGGCACTTGATGAAGCAAACAAAGGCAGAGTTGATATTTAGCTGTAGAAAAGGGTATGAAAAGCAGCAACTTGGCCAAGAAGGGTGCATGGGGAGAGAAGGCACCACACAGCCATTCCACAAAATTAAAATGTGGGAATTCAAGGAGGAGGAGTTACATAAAGTAATGACTTGAGTAAAAGGTTTTTCGTAGTACATTCAAGAAGGAAGTGGATTTTGGAGAGGGTGTAGAAAAAGAATTGGAACTATTTGGCTGTGGTATAGGATATGAAATGAGGTGTAGCTGTTACAGGTTAAAGTGAAAAGAAGGATTATAGTATTAATTCACGACTGAGAAAGGGATGCAAGTTAAGTTACAAAAAAAACAAAGCATGGTTTTGACCACACTGATGAGTTAGGCAATGGAAATCAGCAAGTGTCAGACAAGCGGCTTCTATTTACAACTAGACTTAGTGAGAGCTCTGCAACAGGAAAAAGTGATTTAGAAATAGCACTGAAGCCATAGCAATATTACCAAGAAGTGTGTACAGGGAGAAGAGTACCTTGTGATGATACCAACTGATAAAATGAGATGATGGTGGGAAACGATCCCCCCCCAAGACAGCATATTGGAAGCGGTAAGAAGGAACCATGGACTCAGATTTGATTTAAGTGAGGACAGTATATGCCGAGTAGATAATGGTCCACTATCAAAAGCAGACAAGTCTAGGAGGATAAGTAGTCACAGATCCCTAAAGTGAAATCTCTAGAGTATAAGGTGCAAATTCCAAACTGGAGTGAGTCAAGAAAACAAACTTATTGGGGGGGGGGGGGGGGTGTACATCTAATCCTTTCTAAAGCTAGGACCCCTCTGATTGAAGAGTAAACTGACAGGGCTGCCTAGCAACAGAGAATACAAACCAAACCATCTACTACCAGGATATCCAAAAAACTATACCATTTTTAAAAGAAAATTATGTGGGTGGAGAATATAGAAAAGTGCAGCTTTGGGACCAAAGTTTACATGAGACATGAATATCATGGAAGCTTAAGCGAGATTGTAAAAGACCAAACATGTCCAATGAAAACAAGCACTAACCAGTTAAATGTAATTCAGCAGGCCAAGAAATAAGCAGCTTATCATACAAGCTAAATACTCTAAATTTGAGTATTCTTGAAACTCTACACCCAGAGGGAGACAGACAGCTGGATGATTAAGGGATAAGGATTGGTCAAGGAATAATAGCAGAAGAACTAAGGGCCCCCTTTTACTAGGCTGCATTAAGCAATTAGCACACAGATTGTTGCATGGACTCACTAATTGCTATCATGCATTAAAACCAATACGCTAAACTCCCCCCCTCCTTTTCCTGCTAGTTGGGGAACACAAGTAGAGACAAGATATAGACATGACAGGGTAGGAGTGGCTGACGGCAGACAGAGTACACAGATCATGCCACATACTAATCATGTGTGGCTGCATTTACTTCTACCTTAACATTTATGTGCAACTGTGCTACCAGCAGTTCTTTTGAATGGCTGAATACCTATCTGCAAAGTACGAAAGCCACAGTGATGCTGGAGATGTGAAAGTTGGGGGGAGGGAGGGAACTTGACTCCCTAGTGGTCTAATGGCCCAGGGTGGAAGCACTCCCTCTGTTCTGCTCCATGGCCATGTCAGATTCAAAATTTAAAAAAAATACCAACAAAATTTAAAGCTCCCCCCCCCCCCCCCCAAAAAAAAAATTGTGAAAATCACTGCTAAGTACAAAGCATCATTATGAACTCGGTGTAGTCTTGGTCCAAGGCGGACCAAGACTACACCAGACAAATCCCTATATTTATTTATTGCATTTGTACCCCACATTTTCCCACCTATTTGCAGGTTCAATGTGGCTTACATAATATCGTCAAAGGCATTTGCCCAGTCGGTTGATAACAAATACAAAGTTGTATAGTGATCGTATGAGGTATAAGTGGAGGGTCAGAATGGATGAAGATTGCGAGATGTCCTGTTCAATCATAGTCATGCTGTGTTGGTAGGTGAAGAGGGTTATGTGGGGTCGTTGGGGTAGGCCTTTTTGAAGAGGTCGGTTTTTAGTGATTTCCTGAAGTTCAAGTGGTCGTGGTGGATTGTTTTCACAGCTTTTGGGAGCCCATTCCATAGTTGCGTGCCCATTCCACAGTTGTGTGCTTCTCACCTACAAATGCACTCAGTCTGCAGCCCCTCATTACCTCTCCACCCTCATCTCCCCTTCGTTCCTGTCCGAAACCTCCACTCACAGGACAAATCCCTCCTCTCAGTACCCTTCTCCACCACTGCCAACTCCAGGCTCCGTCCATTCTGCCTCACCTCACTCTATGCGTGGAATCAAATACCTGAGCCCCTACGCCTAGCCCCCTCCCTACCCATCTTCAAATCCCTGCTCAAAGCCCACCTCTTCAATGTTGCCTTTGGCACCTAACCTTTATACCTTTCAGGAAATCTAGACTGCCCCAATTTGACTGCCCCTACTTGACTGACTGTACATTTATCCATTAGATTGTAAGCTCTTTGAGCAGGGACTGTTCTTCTATGTTAACTTGTACACCGCTGCGTAACCTTAGTAGCGCTTTAGAAATGTTAAATAGTAGTAGTAGTAGTAGTAGTTGTGTGCTTATGTAGAAGCCGGCTGCGTAAGTTGTTTTGTATTTCAGTCTTTTGCAATTTGGGTAGTATAGGTTTAGGTAGGATCTTGACGATCTGACTTTTTTTCTTATTGGTAAGTCTAAAAGGTCTGTCATGTACCCTGGGACTACGCCATACATGATTTTGTGGACTAAGGTGCAGATTTTGAAGATGATCCGTTCTTTGATTGGGAGCCAATGCAACTTTTCTCGGATGGGTTTGGCACTTTCAAAGCGTGTTTTACTGAATATCAGCCTGGCTGCTGTATTTTGGGTGGTCTGGAGTTTTTTTTAGTGAGTTGTTCTTTGCAGCCCGCGTAGATTCCGTTGCAATAATCTGCATGGCTTAGGACCATTGATTGTATTAGGTATCGAAAAGTTGCTCTTGGGAAGTAAGGTTTTAATCGTTTGAGCTTCCACATTGAATAGAACATTTTCTTTGTTACAGCGTTTACTTGGCTCTCGAGGGTAAGGTTGCGATCGAGTGTGACACCGAGTATTTTCAAACTGTCCGAGGTAGGGAGGGTATGTCCTGGAGTATTTATGGTTGTGGGTTTGTATTTGTTATATGGGGAGGAGAGGACGAGGCAATGTGTTTTTTCGGTGTTCAGTTTGAATGAGTTTGCCCAGGAGTCCATGATGTTCAGACTATCGTTGATTTTGTTGGTTATTTCTGTCAGATCACGTCTGAAGGGGATGTATATTGTAACATCATCTGCGGAAATGAACAGGTTAAGGCCTCGGTTGGATAAGGACCATGCCAGTGGAATCATCATCATGTTGAAGAGTATTGGTGATAATGGTGATCCTTGAGGTACTCCGCAGACTGCTTTCCACGGTGGTGATATGTTTGACTTTGATTTTACTTGATAAGTTCTGTTGGTTAGAAAGCCTTTGATCCAGTTAAGTACGTTTCCTTCAATCCCAAAAGTGGCCTAGTATCTTAGTAGTATGTTGTGGTTTACCATGTCGAATGCGCTCGACATATCGAACTGGAGGAGAAGTATGCTTTTGCCTGTGGCAATCTCCTGCTTGAATTTGGCCAGGAGGGTGACTAGGACAGTTTCAGGTCTATGGTGGGATTGGAATCCTGATTGTGAATTATGCAGTATTGAGAACTTGTCCAGGTATTCTGTAAGCTGTTTAGTCATGAAGCTCTCCATCATTTTTACTACTAATGGGATAGACTCAACTGGGCGGTAATTGGTGATATCGTTTGTGCTTTTCTTGGCGTCTTTTGGTATTGGGGTGAGTAGGATGTTGCCATGTTCCTCATGGAAGAGACCTTGTTGTAACATGAAGTTTAGATGGGGTGTAAGGTCTGCTATGAAGCGGTCTGGGGCAGACTTGAGTAGATGACTGGAACATGTATCTAGTTTGCAGTGGGTCTTGGCGAACCTGTGAGTCACTTGTATAACTGATTTGGTGCTGAGGAGATTAAATGTTGTCCAAATGCGGTCAGCTGGGTATCCTTCGGAGGATGGGTCCAAATAGTTGAAGATTTTGATGTCAGTATTGTGATGAGGAAGTGTGCTGCATAGTTTTATTATTTTTTCGTTAAAAGTAGTTAGCAAGTTTGTCTGCGGGTGGGATGTCTGTGTTGGTTGTGGTGATATAGGCCTGGGGAGGGGGAGGTTGCACCACAGCATTACATGTTTGGCCAATAGAACTAATCTGCCAAAGCGTGTAATGTGGTGCCTGTGTAGAAAGTGTCTGCTCTATGCTAAATATAGGGCAGATACCTAGCAGAATCCCTACCTTTACCACATAAGCTTTGTACTTATCTTTTTTTGTAGAGCACTTTAGTAAAATGGCCTTAAATTACATGTTTTGTCTTTAAGAAACTACTGTGGTGATGTCCACACTGGAAATCTGATTCAGGACAATTAAAAACAAGTTAACTGTAAATCTAAGATGTAATAGATCAAAGTTGACAAACTAAAGAGTAACAAATCACCAGGACCATATGGTCTTCATCCCAGAGTTCTGAAAGAGCTGAAGCAAAATTGCTGACTGGTTACTAGTAATCCCCATAACATACGGGCTGGAAAGTGGCTAAAATGTGAATTTTTTAACAATGGCTCCAGGGTGATTACTCTAATGAGCCTGATGTCGGTGCCAGACAAAACAGTGGAAGATATTTAAAAAAAACAGAATTGCTGACCACGTGGACTAACATGGCTTCAACAGGAATAAGTCAGCATAGGCTTAGGAAACCATTCATCTTACCATTTTTTAAAGGTTTCAAAACATGTGGATGAAGTGACCCAGCTGATTGTACTACAGTATCAAAATGCCTTTTAATATCTCCAGTTCCTCATGAAACATGGAGATAGTGTAACCTGTTTTTAGACAGCCACAGGGTTCTCAAAAAATGTTTGGACAAATAACTGGAAAAAAGGTCTATAAAATAATCAGGTAGACCTGGGAAAGTCAATGCTCATCTCCTGGAATGAGCTATGAGAAATCTGATCTTTTTGGGATGTTACCTAACTAACCTAGACTGACCACTGAAGACAAGCCTGGGCTCAAACCTTGGGCCGACAGTACATCTCGGCATATGTTTTGCCCTCTAAGCATTTTTTCTAGAAGCACACCTCTCACCCAAAGCAGCGCTGCGTATGCCTTGTAGCGCTATAGAAATGCTAAATAGTAGTAGTAACTGTAAGACAGATATAACATGACTTACAACACACTATTAAAAAAAATAAATAAATAAAAAAAAACTTGCCATGGGATCATACTTGCTTCCCTGAAAATCATTCTTAACTGGGGTTACACCACCTTTACTCAAGACTACCCAGGTTCATCTCCAATCACAACTTTAGTGCCCCCCTCCAACACCCACCCACACAATGCCACAAATCATATTCTGCCAGAAACCACAGATTGCAACTCACTCTAGAAGCTGTGTACACAGACTGACTAGCTTGAGTTTCGGCTAACACTGCCTCCACAATAGCTCCAAGCCTGGCAGCCCGTGGAGCAGACCTTGCACTCCTCACCTAGCAGTATTTGACACCACCACATGAACCAGTTGTTTCAAAGCCATGGATCATTACATTCTTTTCACATGTCCTTTGTGATGCCTTTCATAATGTAAGTAGTTATTATCATCACAATTTATAATACTGTTCCTACATTTCCTTGTTTTTACTGTATTCTTTACCATGTAAGATGCTTTCTTTTACTATGTAAGCCAAACTGGACCTGCTGTATGTGGGAAAGAGCGGGTTACAAATGTAATAAAATAAAATAAAATAAATAAATGGGGACAGAAAATTCTTATCTGGGGTCACTACCACAGACACAACAAAAAAAAATAACCCTTGGCAGAAGAGTTGCTTGTCTGCTGTAGCTGAGTCTGTGCAGGTTCAACTGGAGGAAGGACTGCCAGTTTCACCAGCTGACAAGAGATGCATGAGAAAAAGAGAGCTGGAGTTAAGATTTAGAGTTGCTAAATAGGGCCAAGAACAGTTTAGGAAGAATTTGCATAGACTTGCAGGCCAGCTGTTCTGCGAGCTGTTTGAAGTATTGGTTTTAATGGTTAAAAGAAAAAGAAATTCTAGCATAATTTTGTCAAGCAGCCTCACGGAACAGAGTACACTGCTACATTCTTCAATGCACAGTGAACATAGGTTCCTGGACCTTCCTCTCAATATTCTGATTTAAAAAAAGTAAAGCTTTTAAAGATTAGCTGCTGCTACACTAAGCACTCACTCTACAACTGTGTCACTAAATATCCCAATCCACTATTTTAAATGACATCCATTAAGGCTTCAATGTGAAAAAGCTCCACTCGGTGAGTAGATGACTTGAATTTAAACTCTAATCTTTTCTTGCATGACCTGCCAAGGGGAATGCAACCAGAAGGTGGCTACACTTGCCCCATTCTGCCTTCACTGCTACTCTTGAGTTAAGCATTACACAATCACACAAGTCTGCAGTCTTTTCTCCTCATCTGACTCAGCAACTTCCATTTATAGCACTAGGACGAGACGTTTTTATGAACCAGATATAAAAGGTTACCAAACCAATTCAGTTACACCACCCTAATCAAATAACTGTCTATTGTACAATAAATCCTTATCTTATGGTGCAATTCACATATAAAGTGTGTCAGGGAAAGTCAAATGGCAGGTGTCCTAAACAGTGACCATATTTTTTAATATTTAAAGGAAATTTAAAAAGTGTAAAGTTGAGAGGAGCTAATCATACCTTTAAACGGAGAACGTTCTTTATATATATAATATAATATATATACACACACAATCTTTAGCCCCTAGAGCACAGAGGTTATTTTGAACTCTTACATCTAAATGGAATTGGGAAGCTTATTATCGGGAGATTATGAGAACAAAAGCTCCTGATAATTTACAGTGTCTGGGAAGGGGGGATGGGAGACAATAGGGGGAAGTGTATGGGCTAGAGAGAATGGTAATTCTTAAAATTATTCACTATTGAATATTATATATTGGTCTGATCTCATTATGTTATGCTTTATCTACTTCTAATCCTACGTGATATTTTTTATGAACGCCATGATATTCTTATGCACCTTATCTGTAACAATACTCTGAAATTCTAATTCGATTAATGTGATTATTGTTTAACATATTGTAAGCCACACTGAGCCTGCAAATAGGTGGGAAAATGTGGGACACAAATGCAGCAAATAAATAAAATGATAAACTGTTTTAATTCTTGGTTACCATGCATTGTTTGAATTCTATTACTCATCTGAACTTAACCAGTATATTTTTTCAATAAAATATATTTGAAACAAAAAAACAAACCTGTAAGTTCAATTTTATTTAAAAGTCGTTGGAGGGGGAGGGGCACACAGGTTTTGAGACAGCATTTGAGAGTTGCTCTGGTCTCTGAACTCCAATACTGCTGAAGTTTTCCTTCATTTTCTCCCTGATTTGTGAAGAGTACAAGCCTCCCCCCCCCCCCCCCCCAGTCCAGCCCTCACCAGGTGTGCAGCCCCCTGAGTTTAGCCTTCAAGGTTTGGAGTGGAGAAGCTGAAAACTCAGGGCTGTGGCTTCATAATACAAAGAGAGAAGGAGCCTCCCACAGCATGAAACTGGAATCTCTCAGCTTCTCTCACCCTCTCCTAAAAGGGCTCCTGAGATATAGCTACCACACTCTTGGCTTCTTACTTTACAGGCAGATGCATTTACAGGAGTAATTCATTTTTCACTCAAGCTGTTCAGAAAATTTCTTGATACCAAGATTTCAGTAGGATATGAAACTGCAGAACACATCATTCTTGTTGAAATCTGTCCTGGGTAGGACAGAATACCCTAAGATTATCAGGGGTTGCATTAACTGGAAGCAGCTGCTGTGAGCTAGAAAAAGGGCTATGTAGAAGAAACAACTGGCACCCTGACTTGCTGGCTTCAGGAACAGCTGAAGTGATTATACAAATGAGTAGAAAAATTGGAGAAAGTCTGTAAGGACCCTCAAGGGGCACTGTACTAAATTCAGCATGGTGAAAAGATAGGAGTTAAGGACAGTCATCCTTCAAGAGAATGACAATATTCAGGGAAGCACATAAAAGGGAAATGCTGGAAAACGGAATGAAATATCAATTTCCCTCAGGTTTTGTTTTTTAATGATTAGGTCAAAAGCCATTCCAAGAGATGTTCATGAATAAAACTAAAGATACTAACTAAACAAGACTATTCTTTCTTGAAAGCAAGAGAAAAAGGTTAACAGCATCCTCTAGAGATCAAAATCACAAGGATGCCAGTATGAACTTGACAGCACACCTGAAGGACTCCCGAGAGATATAGCTGCCTCACTCTTGGCATCTTACTTTACAGGCAGATACATTTACAGAAGTAATTCTCATATCCGTTTTTCACTCAAGTTGTTCAGAAAATTTCTTGATGTTAAGATGAAACTGCATATTAAAATGGACAAGTCCTTTAATTGTCACATGATTGTCATCTTGAACTTTAATACAGACCCTCCCTTGATAGAGCATAAGTAACAGAGCTTGTGGTATTAGTTAGCTACCATTTAACACAAGTTTTATTGCAACTTATTTGTAAAAGTTCAAACATTTTAAATGTTTAATGAAAGTCATCTAATACTAAAATTGTTTTTTGTGGGGCTGAGTTACATCTGCAGCTGTGGAAATAAGGGATCAACCCAATTCTAAAATATGACTTTTACTAGACTAGCTTTATAAATCTTAGAAAGACTTTTTCCCCTACCAATTAGGTCAGGGAAGATACAGCACAGAATAGGAAGCCGCCTGAAGGTATCTGGAGGTTTCAGCAACTAATTTACATGTTACATCACAACTTACATCAGAAAAAAACAAAACAAAAACAACATGCCAAAGTGTGCCAAAACACACATTTTCATAACTGATTCATCTTAACATTTCAAACAGCTGAAAAACTGATGTTCACTAGACGTTTCGAGTCTGCTGCATTTACAGTTCCCTCTACAGCTCCTCCTCCTCCCCTTCCAAAGCAAACATTTTACAAACAAAAGGGGACAAGTCCTCTCTCACTGCCCAACCAGCACTTTCCACAAACTGTGGCTTGTGTAATAGCCATGGGAGATGAGCCTCCCCCTAACCATGGCGGAGCTACTGCACTAGCCCTGAGAGGGGGGAGGGGGGGTGTAGGGCAAGGATGATAGGTTCAAGGGCAAAGCAGCTAACTTGATGAATACTTTGCAAGCTTATGACTGGACACCATCCCACTTGCATTCCCCTCCCCTCTTTCTTACTCCTTACCTGGTGGAGCTCATGCAAACATCTGTCCAGCTCCGGGGCATTTACACAGTTCCGCGATGGCCGGGGTGGAAGAGCGCAAGAACCGGGGCGCCCGCCTGCCAGAGGAGACACGCAGAGAGAGACGGAAGTCAGGGCTGCACGTACACACACTACTCTCACCCCGCCCGCTCCCCGGCCGGCGATACAACAGCATCTCCCAGCGGCAACCGCCGTCACACTCACATTCAGCAGCGGTGCTGGGCTTGGAAATGAGGAGTCGCGCACAGTGAGAAGATCCCTAGGCATCCTGCAACAGGCTACTAACGCCGGCCGTGGGAACTGAACGGACCGCAGCTTGGCCCTACACATCCCCCCCCCCCCCCCCCCCAAAACAAGGGAAATGGGACTTGATATACTACCTTTCTGAGGTTTTTTGCAACTACATTCAAAGCGGTTTACATATATTCAGGTACTTATTTTGTACCACGGGCAATGGAGGGTTAAGTGACTTTGCCCAGAGTCACAAGGAGCCTGCGCAGGGCAGGCTTCTACATCGAATGTTGCTAGTGGAATAGCAACATTCCATGTAGAATCTCATATAGTAGCAACAGAATCTCAATAGTAGCAACATTCCATCTAGAATCTCACATAGGATAAGGGGACTTGATATACCGCCTTTCTGAGGTTTTTTTTGCAACTACATTCAAAACGGTTTACATTTTATTCAGGTACTTATTTTGTACCAGGGGCAATGGAGGATTAAGTGACTTGCCCAGGAGCTGCAGTGGGGAAATCGAACTCAGTTCCCCAGGATCAAAGGCCATTGCACTAACCACTAAAAGTTCATACTTTAGAAATCAAATTTAAAAAAAAAAAACATACTTTTTAAAATCGGATTTAATGCTTTCACTTGCTTTCGAAAAAGCGTCCTTCTGCCCAACTAAACTTACCGACAAGCGAGCAGCGGAGCGCACGTGACACGATGCATTTATCGAGTTCTGTCGTCCTGCAACAATTCAGGAGCCGGTCATAGCAGCAAACTACTCTGCAGCCGTCCCACTTCACTTTTGTATTCTCGGCCGGGCTACCTGCTGCTCCTTCTTCCCGTCCAGATCGAGGATGTGCCGTGTTGCATTGTGTCACCCCCGCCTGCCCGAGCCGAGAAAGGTGGTTGGTGACAATGAGCAAAGTTAAACACGCTGTACAACTCGTACCAATCTCTCACGCGCGCTCTGCACCCCACCACCACTCTTCTTAAGAACACTTTCATTGTAAGAACCGCGTTCCATTCCTAGCGCTGTTCACGTGAAACCCCCGGGGAGCCAATGGGCGCCCTCCCAGCTGTCAATGCCAACCAATAGCAGCAGCGCGTCTCCGCGTGAAAGGACAGCTAAGTGGCACGTGATCGGCAGCCAGGTTATGGAGAGCCAGACGGTCACCGGCTCGACCTCGTCGACCCCCCTTTTCCCCCGCCCAGACTGGTGTTTTAGAAGGCAGATTCTTTGGCTATACCTCTCATGCGTCGGGAAACACAGTATAGGGGGCGGGTTAGTAGGGGTGACATGACATTCGGTTGAGCCAATCCAGGGAGCTGCTGGGGTGTATCTTCAGTGAACTACTAACCCATCCTGCAACTAACACTAAAAGCCAAGACCCGCAGCAGGAGCTCTAAAGTTTTAGCAGGTCTGTTTTTGGACAGGTATTAGTGCACCTGCTTCTCCCACATGACACGCATAACAGCTAGGATTTGCCATGTTTCACAGGCTAGGATTTTTTTTTCTTTTCTACATATTTGGATGCCTTCCCCTCAAAATCTGAGGATGGGCTGAGGGGTGGCTCAAGGTAATCTGCTGCCTGAGACTAGAGATGAGATAGTGCCCCTCCCCCCTCCCCCCCCCCCCCCGCACAAAGAACTGGGGTGGGGTGGGGTGCTTCTCAGAACCTAAGGGAGTCATAGAAAATAGCAAACTGACAGTAATCAACTAAGCTTATTATTACTTAGATTGTGAGCCCACTAGGGACAGCCCCAATATATGTAAAATGAAACTGTAAACTGCTTAGGGCTAAGCGGTATATAAATACTTGAATGAATGATTGATTGATAAAATCATTAAATTAGAAACAAAATAATAGCAGATACTTGATTGGTGGAATTAGAAAAGGTGCAGAGAAGGGCGATTAAAATGATAAAGGGGATGGGACGAGTTCCCTATGAGGAAAGGCTATTATAGCGGCTGGGGCTCATCAGCTTGGAGAAAAGATGTCTAAGGGGAGATATGATAGAGGTCTATAAAATAATGAGTGGAGTGGAACAGGTAGACGTGAAGCATCTGTTTATGCGTTCCAAAAATACTAGGACTAGGGGGAATGCGATGAAGCTACAAAGTAGTAAATTTAAAATGAATCGGAGAAAACTTTTCTTCACTCAACATGTAATTCAACTTTGGAATTTGTTGCCAGAAAATGTGGTAAAGGCAGTTAGCTTAGCAGAGTTTAAAAAAGGTTTGGACGGCATCCTAAAGGAAAAGTCCATAGACCATTATTAAATTGGACTTGGGGAAAATATTTCTGGGATAAGCAGCTTAAAATGTTTTGTACGTTTTTTTTTTTTGGGGGGGGGGGGATCTTGCCAGGTATTTGTGATCTGGATTGGCCACTGTTGGAAACAGGATACTGGGCTTGATTGACCTTTGGTCTGCCCCAGTATGGCATGTACTTATGTACTTATGGTATGTGAAGGGAGAGGTGGAGCCTGTTCTGAGTTCAGACTGGCCACCGGACTGAGAAACATGTGATGACATTCCCACATGTCTCAAGCATTCTGTAGTTTTCCTTAGCTCTGAACATGAGTTCTAAACCTAATAAAAAGTGGAATTTCTGCCAGTGAAATTGGGAGCTTGTCTGTGAGTAATGTATGTACTGTGCAGAGAACTATATTTCCTTCCTGGTCAAAGAAACTCCTGGCTTTTGCTGTGAACTGCCCCCCCCCCCCAGCTGATGATAAGAGCCTGGTTATAGAGATTAAAGACCAGTGACGTATGTATATTATGATGTATTATTGCTTCTTTTCCTGGTCTACAAACTCCTAGCTTTGCTTGGATGTAGTGACCAGTGATGTAATGATTGTTTTTGTACCCCGCACTTTCCCACTCATGGCAGGCTCAATGCGGCTTAGGTACTTATTTGTACCTGGGGCAATGGAGGATTAAGTGACTTGCCCAGAGTCACAAGGAGCTGCCTGTGCCTGCAGTGGGAATCGAACCCAGTTCCCCAGGACCAAAGTCCACCACTCTAACCACTAGGCCACTCCTCCACTCCACTTTCTTTTTCCACTATAGATAGATATTGTTTCTTTTCAGTTATATAGCTTAATCATTGTGTATATATCTTAATCATTGTGTATCTTAGATTCTCCTAGGACAAGCAGGCTGCTTGTTCTCACTGATGGGTCGACGTCCACGGCGGCCTAGGAACGGCAATTTTCCAGAGCAAAATAAACAAAACTTTGCCAGAGCCTTCCATCGTGCGGCAGGGGCGTAGGCACGGGTGGGCCTGGACGGGCCCAGGCCCAGCCACATTTGCTCCAGGCCCGCCCAGCCTCTTCTGCCCGCTCTCCCCATCTGCGTGGTCTGCTCACTTTTACTGCCCTGAAGCGCCGGCGATTCCCGTAGCCAGCCTTCTGCCAGCGCGCGTCGTCCGGGCCTTTTCTCAGGCACGTCCCGCCTACTCTGCAACTTCCTGCGTCCCACCTTTGCGGAAAACAGGAAGCTGCAAAGTAGGCGGGACACGCCTGAGAAGAGGCTCCGACGACGCGCGCTGGCAGAAGGCTGGCTATGGGAATCGCTGGTGCTAGAGGGAGAACGGCACTTCAGGTCAGTAAAAATTACCAGAACTGACCATGTGCAGGGGGCTGTCGCGGGGGGCGTAGCGGGTGGAGAGGAAATGCAGCGGCGGGCGGATGGAGAGGAAATGCGGAGGCGGGCGGGCAAGGGGGTGGTAGCGGGTGGAGAGGAAATGTGAGGCCTGTGCCCACCCAGTCCACCTCCAGGCCCATCTAAAAATTAAACTCTGGCTACGCTACTGGCGTGCGGGGCGTGCGCACCGCACATGTGCAGCCATCTTCCTGCCTGTTGCACGAACAGTCCCCACTCAGTTTTTCTTTTTCCGCGGTGGAGAGTGGCTGCTTGTCGGTCTCTCTCCTCAGGCCCAGAGAAAAGAAGAATCTTCATTTGAGAGTTTTTTCTCCCTCTTTTCTGTTTATTTCTTTTATCCTGTTCAACACTTGAAAACAAAACAAAACCAAACTTCCTTTATTTCTTAGTCTGGCCCCTTTACGTTTCCTTTCATTTTCATCGCAGCATTCTTAGGCTGTGCCTACGCGCTTTCTCATTTTTGTGCCCTTTTATTTGGCACAATCGTGAATTTTTACTTCGCCGCCGCTATTTTTCCGTCCATGTCATCGAGGACTCTCAGCGGCTTCAAGAAGTGTACTCGGTGCAACCAGTTGATCTCAGGTACCGATCCCCACGCGTGGTGTCTTCAGTGCCTTGGGCCCGACCATCGCCCTAGACGCATGTAAGTTGTGTCTTAGCCTTAAAAGGCAGACACAAGCATCGAGAAAAGCTCTTCAGAACCGTCTTTTTGGAGCTTTGACCGGCTCTTCGGCGTCGACATCTGCACCGAAGATGGCATCGACTTCAGGAGTGCAGGTAATGGCTGTCCGGAGACCACCACATGCTGGGAGCAGTGAGCCATCGAGTGGGTCTCCACCTGCCTCCAAGTCTCCTGCTGTGCAGGCCCCCCGGGACCAACCACTCTCGGACCCGACCCCAAGGAGGCGTGTGGATTCCACGTCCCCCTCGTCGATACCGAGGAGTATCGATGGCGTGCATCGAGCGAAGGCGAAGAAGCATCGTCATCGGTCTTCTTCCAAGCACGGTACTTGGAGCTCCGGGGCGTCAAAGGATTCAGCACCCATGAAGCACCGACGCCAGGAGGACCGCTCACCTTCCATTCAAGAGATGTCGGTCTTTGGGCAGCCCAGTACCACCTCCTCGACCTCCACAGATTCTGACGCCGATTCTTGCACCGACCCCACAGCCTTGCTCGACAGTGACACTAGACGAGCGCATCCGAGCCATTCTTCCAGGTCTTCTGGAGGGGTTGCTGCATCAGTCTGCTCCGGTACCGGGGGTGCATGTGCCCTCCGTACCATCGATGGAAGCAGCAGCTGGCTCTATGCCTGTGGTGAGGTCTCCAATGCCGGTGCCACCTACGGCATCAGCTGCCACCCAGGTCGACTCCCCATCAACATCGCTGGAGGGAGCTTCATCGCCGCCGGCATGGGAGTTGACTTCTCGACATCGCCATCGAGGATGTGGTTCCTCGGCGTCGAGACGGGCCCAGTTTCGGACTGCAGTTAAGGAACTATTGTCCGATACCAATGAGGATGCCTCGTGAGATGAAGGGCAAGATCCCAGGTATTTCTCGTCTGAGGAGTCTTGTGGTCTTCCCTCTATCCTACTCCTTCACCAGAAAGAAAGCTTTCTCCCCCGGAGAGTCTTTCTTTCTCTTCATTTGTCTGGGAAATGTCTGTGGCTATTCCCTTCCCTGTGGTATCTGAGGATGAGCCCAGGACTGAGATGCTCGAGATCCTTGACTATCCTTTGCCACCTAAGGAGTCATCCATGGTTCCTTTGCATAATGTGCTCAAGGAGACACATGCGGAACTGGATGAAACCACTAAGTAATCCCACCATTCCCAAGAAAGCTGAGTCCCAATATCGGATTCACGGAGAACCTGAGCTGATGAAGTCGCAGTTACCTCACGACTCTATGGTTGTGCATTCCGCTCTCAAGAGAGCCAGGAGTTCTAGAGACTTTGCCTTGGTGCCCCTGGGAAGAGAATCTAGAACCCTGGACTCTTTTGGGAGAAAGGCGTATCAGGCCTCTATGCTTGTGGCCAAAATTCAATCCTACCAGCTCTACATGAGCATTCACTTGAGGAACACAGTGAAGCAACTGGCGGACTTGGTTGATAAGCTCCCTCCGGAGCAGGCCAAGCCTTTTCAGGAGGTGGTCAGGCAGCAGATGGCGTGTCGTAAATTCCTGTCCAGGGGTGCTTACGATTCTTTAGATGTTGCATCCAGAACCGCTGTCCAAGGTATAGTGATGCGCAGACTCTCATGGCTGCATGCCTCTGACCTGGACAATTGAGTCCAGCAGCAGATTGTGGATGTCCCTTGCCGGGGGGTAATATTTTTTGTGAGAAAGTCGAGCAAGTGGTTGATGAGATCACGCAGCGGGAAACCGCTATGGACAATCTCTCCCGTCCGGCACCTTCTGCTACTACCTCATTAGGTAGACGATTTTTCCGGGGAAGGAAGAATGCTCCCTACGCTTATAACAAGTGTAGGTACAATCCTCCTTCTCGACAGCCTTCTCAGGCTCATCCCCAGCGTGCTCGTTCTCGTCAACAGCGTGCGCCAAAGCAAGGGACGGGCTTTTGACTGGCTCCAGCTGAGCATAGCCGCTATAAAGGTGTCTGTGCCAGATGACTTGCCCGTCGGGGGGAGGTTAAAATTTTTTCACCAAAGGTGGCCTCTCATAACCTCCAACCAGTGGGTTCTTCAAATAGTCTGGTTAGGATACTCTCTCAATTTGATATCCAAACCTCCAAATTGCCCAAGGGGAGCTCAGTCCTTCAGCTTCCAGCACAGGCAGGTACTTGCAGAGGAACTCTCCGCCCTTCTCAGCGCCACTGCGATCGAGCCTGTTCCACCAGGATAAGAAGGGCTGGGGTTCTATTCCAGGTACTTCCTTGTGCAAAAGAAAACAGGGGGGATGCGTCCCATCCTAGACCTAAGGGCCCTGAACAAATTCCTAGTCCAAGAAAAGTTCAGGATGGTTTCCCTGGGCACCCTTCTTTTCATGATTCAGGAAAATGATTGGCTATGCTCTCTGGACCTAAAGGATGCTTCTACACACATCCTGATACTTCCAGCTCACAGGAGGTATCTTTGATTTCGTCTGGAAGCGCAGCACTTCCAGTATTGTGTGCTGCCCTTTGGTCTGGCGTCTGCGCTCAGGGTCTTTACAAAATGCCTGGCAGTAGTTGCAGCGTCTCTACGCAGACTGGGAGTGCATGTGTTCCCTTATCTCGACGATTGGCTGGTGAAGAACACCTCATAGGCAGGAGCTCTACAGTCCATGCAGATGACTATTCAACTGCTGGAGCTACTCGGGTTTGTTATAAATTACCCCAGTCCCATCTTTTCCCTGTTCAGCAACTGGAATTTATAGGAGCTCTGCTGGACTCCCAGACGGCTCGTGCCTATCTTCCAGAAGCGAGAGCAGACAATCTTCTGTCTCTAGTTTCCATGGCCAGAGCATCTCAGCAGATCACAGCTCGGCAGATGTTGAGACTTCTAGGCCATATGGCCTCCACAGTCCATGTGACACCCATGGCTCGTCTTCACATGAGATCAGCTCAATGGACCCTAGCTTCCCAGTGGTATCAAGTTGCAAGGGATCTAGAGGATGCAATCCAGCTGTCCACCGATTTTCAGAATTCCCTTCAGTGGTGGACAATTCGATCTAATTTGACCTTGGGACGTCCCTTTCAGATTCCTCAGCCACACAAAGTGCTGACCATGGATACATCCCTCCTGGGGTGGGGAGCTCATGTCGATGGGCTTCACACTCAAGGAGTTTGGTCCCTCCAGGAAAAAGATTTTCAGATCAATCTCATGGAGTTGCGAGCGGTCTGGAACGCTCTAAAGGCTTTCAGAGATCGGCTGTCCAATCAAATTATCTAAATTCAGACAGACAATCAGGTTGCCATGTACTACATCAACAAGCAGGGGGGCACCGGAGCTCGCCCCCTGTGTCGGGAGGCTGTCCAGATGTGGCTTTGGGTTCGCTGTCATGGCATGTTTCTGCAAGCCACGTATCTGGCAGGCGTCAACAACAGTCTGACCGACAGATTGAGCAGGATCATGCAACCTCACGAGTGGTCGCTCAACTCGGGCGTAGTACGCAAGATCTTCCGAGAGTGGGGCACCCCCTCCGTGGATCTTTTTGCCACTCAGGACAATCACAAGGTCCCTCAGTTCTGTTCCAGCCTTCAGGCCCATGACAGGCTAGCGTCGGATGCCTTTCTTCTTCATTGGGGGAAGGGCCTTTTGTACGCATATCCTCCCATACCTCTGGTGGGGAAGACTTTGCTGAAACTCAAGCAAGACCGCGGAACCATGATTCTGATTGCTCCCTTCTGGCCGCGTCAGATTTGGTTCCCTCTTCTTCTGGAGTTGTCCTCCAAAGAACCGTGGATATTAGACTGTTTTCCAACCCTCAGAACGAGGGGGTGCTTCTGCATCCCAACCTCCGGTCTCTGGCTCTCACAGCCTGGATGTTGAGAGCGTAGAATTCACTTCCTTGGGTCTCTCTGAGGGTGTCTCCCAGGTTTTGCTTGCTTCCAGGAAACATTCCACGAAGAGGTGTTACTTTTTCAAATGGAGGAGGTTTGCCATCTGGTGTGATAGAAAGGCCCTAGATCCTCGCTCTTGTCCTACACAGACCCTGCTTGAATACCTTCTACACTTGTCAGAGTCTGGTCTCAAGACCAATTCCGTAAGAGTTCATCTTAGTGCAATTAGTGCTTATCATCAACATGTAGAGGGTAAGCCTATCTCTGGACAGCCTTTAGTTGTTCGCTTCATGAGAGGTTTGCGTTTGTCAAAGCCCCCTGTCAAACCTCTACCAGTGTCATGGGATCTCAACGTCGTTCTCACCCAGCTAATGAAGCCTCCTTTTGAGCCACTGAATTCCTGCCATCTGAAGTACTTGACCTGGAAGGTCATTTTTTTGGTGGCTGTTACTTCAGTTTGTAGAGTCAGTGAGCTCCAAGCCTTGGTAGTGCATGCTCCTTATCTCAAGTTTCATCACAACAGAGTAGTCCTCCGCACGCACCCTAAGTTCTTGCCGAAGGTGGTGTCGGAGTTCCATCTGAACCAGTCAATTGTCTTGCCAACATTTTTTCCCCGTCCTCATACCTGCCCTGCTGAACATCAGTTGCACACCTTGGACTGCAAGAGAGAGCATTGGCCTTTTACGTGGAGCGGACAAGCCCCTTCAGACAATCCGCCCAAATGTTTGTTTCTTTTGATCCCAACAGAAGGGGAGTCGCAGTCGGGAAACGCACCATTTCCAATTGGCTAGCAGATTGCATTTCCTTCACTTATGCCCAAGCTGGGCTGAATCTTGAGGGTCATGTCACGGCTCATAGTGTTACAGCCACTTCAGCGTCAGTGGCCCGCTTGAAGTCAGCCACTATAGAAGAGATTTGCAAGGCTGCGACGTGGTCATCAATCCACACATTCACATCTCACTACTGCCTTCAGCAGGATACCTGACACGACAGACGGTTCGGGCAGTCGGTGCTGCAGAATCTGTTTGGGGTTTAGAATCCAACTCCACCCCCCTAGGCCCATTTTTATTCTGTTCCAGGCTGCACTCTCAGTTAGATGTTTCTCCTTTAGGTCAATATCAGTTATGTCCTTGCCATTGTGAGGCCCAATTGACCTTTCTTTGTTGTTTTGAGTGAGCCTGGGTGCTAGGGATACCCCATCAGTGAGAACAAGCAGCCTGCTTGTCCTCGGAGAAAGCGAAGCTACATACCTGTAGCAGGTATTCTCTGAGGACAGCAGGCTAATTGTTCTCACAAACCCATCCACCTCCCCTTTGGAGTTGTTCTTCTTGCAATTGCTTTTTGATCTGAGCGGGGACTCTCGCGCGACGGGTGAGAAGATGGCCGTTCATGCGCGGTGCGCGCGCCCCATGCGCTGGAAGGCTCTGGCAAAGTTTTGTTTATTTTGCTTTGGAAAATTGCCGTTCCTGGGCCGCCGTGGACATCGACCCATCAGTGAGAACAATCAGCCTGCTGTCCTCGGAGAATACCTGCTACAGGTATGTATCTTCGCTCTCTCTGTTTGAAGTGAACCTCTAATAAAAGTCTCATTTACCTAATACGAATCCAAAAGAATCCATAGTAGTAGTCAGTGTTAGTGCTGTGTTGGTGAGACAGGCTGTAAAACCAGGTCAGACCCCCCAGCACCTTTCTTCCAAAGTATACATATTGAGATCTATAAGTCTTTCTCTATATGTTTTATGATAAAGACTGTTAACCATTTTAGTATTCACCCTCTGTTTATATCTTTTGGAACGTGCAGTCTCCAGAACTGCACACAGTACTCTAATCGGGGTCTTAGAGACTTATACAGTATTGCTCACAAAAATGTTAAAAAGAATCATGTCAAGCATGGCCTAGTGGTTAGGGTGGTGGACTTTGGTCCTGGGGAACTGTGGAACTGAGTTCGATTCCCACTTCAGGCACAGGCAGCTCCTTGTGACTCTGGGCAAGTCACTTAACCCTCCATTGCCCCAGGTACAAATAAGTACCTGTATACAATATGTAAGCCGCATTGAGCCTGCCATGAGTGGGAAAGTGCGGGGTACAAATGTAACAAAATAACTACCAATAACATCGATTTACTTGTAGTGTGGTTCTTGATCTGGTTCTTTTAAACTTTTTTTGTGAGTGATATTGCAGAAGGGCTGTCTGGCAAGGTTTGCCTCTTTGCAGATGATACCAAACTGTGTAATAGGATCAACACCCCTAATGGTGTAGATGTAATGAGGAAGTTTCTAGCCAAGTTTGAAGAATGTTCTAAAATACACAAAACCACAGACATATATATTAACCTTTTTTCATTTGGGATACACCAAGGGACAATGCTTGTACACGTGACACACTGCATGCAGGACCCTCATGGACCTTTAGTCTGATACAGTATAGCAGTTCTGAGTTAAATGTAAACGTGCTCTGCATCCACAAAAGTCTAAATTCCCTCCCACCCTCACCCCCAACAGGTGCAGAGCATAACAAATGTTTCTCCGTGGAAGTCACAACATGGAAAAAAATATTCTTATTCTCATGTAATCTGAGCAATAGCAACACAAAATCTCTCTACTACTATAAATCATTTCTATAGCGCTACCAGTCGTATGCAGCGCTTCACAATTGAACATGAAGAAAAGACAGTCCCTGCTCAAAAGAGCTTACAATCTAAATCAGGACAGACAGGACCAATAAGGGATAAGGGTAGGACAGACAGAAGGACACATACTAACAAGCACATTGTGAAATATAAAACCTGAAGAAAATCCGAACAGCATACATTTAGCAAACATGTCATACAACAATATCACTAATTCTACGCAGGGGCATAGCTACGGGGGGCCCAGGGCCCTCCCCAATCTTGGCTCAGCCCCCCCCCCCCCCCCAGTCAGGTGCATAGGCTTTCTGCGCAGGACTACTTTTAGAAATGGCAAATTTTGCCCCGAGTCTGATCTCCAGGGGCGTAGCCACGGGTGAGCATGGACGGGCCCAGGCCCACTCATTTTCCCTCCAGGCCCGCCCATCCTTCGCACGCTGTCACTGCCCTTTTGTCCCGCGGAGGCAGCGTTCAGCGTTTCCTTCCTGCCCTGTCTTCTCCCCAGGCTCCGCTGCATCGTCCCGGCCTGCAAGTGGAATCGTTTTCCTTTTCGGCCATCGCGCTGCGCTGCCATACACACAAGCAGCTTCGCTCCTCCCCCGCCGCATCCATTCTGGCCCTCTCTGATGCACTTCCTGTTAGGGCCGAATGAACGCGGCGGGGGAGGAGCGACGGCCAAAAAGGAAAACGATTCCTCTTGCAGGGACGATGCAGCGGAGCCTGGGGAGAAGACAGGGCAGGAAGGAAACGCTGCCTCCGCGGGACAAAAGGGCTGCTACAGCGCGGGAAGGATGTGGATTCGCGGGCCTGGGGGGAAAGTGGCTGAGCTGCTGGGAAATGGGAGGGAGAGGAGGAAGGGACGAGGGAAGGGAGAGAGCTACTTGGACATGGGAGGGAGAGGAAGAAGGGACTGGAGGGAAGGGAGAGAGCTGCTGAGACATGGGAGGGAGAGGAAGAAGGGACTGGAGGGAAGGGAGAGAGCTGCTGGGACATGGGAGGGAGAGGAAGAAGGGACTGGAGGGAAGGGAGAGAGCGTCTGAGACATGGGAGGGAGAGGAAGAAGGGACTGACGGGAAGGGAGAGCTGCTGGGACATGGGAGGGACTGGCGGGAAGGGAGAGAGCTACTGGACATGGGAGGGAAAGGAGGAAGGGACTGGAGAGCTGCTGGACAAGGGAGGAAGAGGAAGAAGGGACTGGAGGGAAGGGCGAGAGCTGCTGGACATGGGATGAAGAGGAGGAGGGGATTGGATGGAAGGGAGAGAGCTGCTGGACATGGGAGGGAGAGGAGGAAGGGGCTGGAGAGCTGCTGGACAAGGAAGGAAGAGGAAGAAGAAGGGACTAGAGGGAAGAGAGCTGCTGGACATGGGAGGATAGGGAGAGAAAGAGGGGAGATGGATGAAAGGATGCAGAGAGAAAGGGGAGAAACTAGAAGGATGTGGAGAGAGGGAGGAGACTGAACAGAAAAGGATAGAGATAAACACTGGATAGAAGGAGAGGGGAGATAGAGACACTAGATGGAAGGATCAGGAGTGAGGGTAGATGAGTGGAAGGATAAGGAGAGAAAGAGGGAAGACACTGGATGGAAGGGTAGGGAGAAAAAGTAGACGCTGGATGCAAAAGAAAGAGGGGAGACACGAAGGATGGGGAGAGAAAGAGGGGAGCTGCTGGATGGAAAGAGGGAGAGGACAGAGTAGGGAAAGACTGGAGAATAAGAGGAAGGGGCATGTGGCGAACAAGGGTGAGGAAAAGATGAAAAGCCATAGGTGATGACTGGACAGGAAACCCTGGCAAGAGAAAGACGAAGGAAAGCAGAATCTAGAGACTGGGAGCAACACAATGAGAAAAAGTAAATGGCCATACAACAAAGGTAAAGAAAATAATTTTATTTTTAATTTAGGATAAAGTAATATTGTACCTGTGTTAATAAAGTTTCAGAGACCAATACTTCCTTCCTTAGGTCAGAAGAGGATACCGTAACAGCATTATACTGACCTGAGGCAGGAGGTGTTGGCCTCTGAAAGCTCACTGAAAAGTGTGACTAAATATTTCCTGGGGGAGGGGGGTAGAGAGAAAATTTTGTGCCCACCCACTTTGGGTTCAGGCCCACCCAAATTTGGCAGTCTGGCTACGCCACTGCTGCTCTCTATCTCTTCTGCTTCCTTCCCTACCCCATCCAGTACTTCATCACTGCCTCGCCCTCTCCCCCTTTTCCCACAGTGTTCCCTACCTCTCTTCGAGTACTGGAAGCGATTAGAGCAGACTGCTTCTAGCAGGTGTTGGAGCTTTCTCTCTGCAAGGTCCTGCCTATGCAGGAACAGGAAGTTGGATCATAATAGGCAGGACCCTTCAGAGAGAGAGAGCTCTGACTCCAGCTGGAAGCAGCCTGCTTTAATCACTGCCATTGCCAGTACTAGAAGCAGTGGCATAGCCAGAAAGCAATTTTTGGGTGGGCCAACAGGTTGGATGGGTGGGCATTAGAGTTGCCAAATTTTTTGAAAAAGAAAAAACAGCAACCTGATGCACCCATGCTCTGTCCCTACCCCACTCCCCATAACTTCAATGAGTGTTGCAGTGCAAGCTTCAGTGGCTGCAGGCCAATTACAATAGACTGCACTATTCAGCCCCATTGAGCCATGGTCCTGCAACACATATATGGTATTGAAGCCAAACACATTCTGCATCCAGAGAACCTCCTGGCCCTCCACCAACAATGGATAAAGAGCACAGCAAGGATAATTCTCCATAAAACTCATCATACAAAGAAATTTTAGTTTCTAGTGTAATCTCAATTACAGACATATTATAAATTAATTTAAAAAAATTCTTGAAGAAATATTTCTCTAGTACTTTGCTAATACCTTCTGATAGCCACCTTTTGGTGACTAAAATTATATTTCCTTTAAAATCTTCTTTATCAGAGAAAAGAAATGTAAGTTTAACTGACATTTTGGAAAATTCAGAAGTTATAGAATTATATTATTAGTGACTTTCGTCTTTGATTAGATAGGAACAACGTTTTGAAATTGTATTTCCGATACATGGTTGATAGTTTTTTGGGTTCAAAGATGAATATATTTCCTGACACATCAAGGGAATCGCAGACTGGGAGGTGTGAGGTCTTGGCTTTTAAGCCAGGAATCATTGCCCCAGGTGGGACCTTCCTAGCACGATTCCCTTGTAAGTGTTTTATTTTCCTTATTACTTATTTGTTTGAACCTAAGAAATTAAAAGAGTTTGTGGAAACAGATGAAGAATCCTCTGCAGCAACTTCCTTCAGTTACCACTGTACCGGCTGCAATAACCGATTAACCTTCCTCCCTCAGAAAATGTGAAGTGTAAGATTAACCATTTTGAGTTTTTCTTATTTTCTTTAAGATTGTTTTCCTGATCTTGGATCTTCCAATTGTGGACAATTATGTAAATATATATTGTTGAGAGAAAATGTTTTCCTTTTTATATTAATTTCTGTATTTCCTTACATTTATGTGATAAATGTGAATGTAATTAAGTAAAATGATAAATAAATAAAAATTAATTTAAAAAAATCTATAAAACAAAGGTCACTCAGAACCTAGAGCAAATCTATCATGCCAACACTAACTTCCAAAAACAAAGATCCTACCTATGAAAAAGAAGTGCCTTAAATATTATAGTAGGGCCCTAAAATACAAATACATTTATCAGGAAAGCTGAACAAGCCAAATTACTACAGAATGCTACATGGAAACTTCATGTTAATAGAATACCTCAGTCATACACACAAGTCCAGCACCTCTCCCTTCCCTTCAACCCCCTCCCCTTGAAGGGCCAGCACCCCACTGTCTTCCTCACCCTCCCCAAGTCCAGGCAGCACCTCTCCCTTCCCTTCAGCCCCCTCCCCTTGCAGGGCCAGCACCCCACTGACTTTCTCACCCTCTCCGACACCCGCCGCAGCACTGGCATTTAATGCAGTCAGCACTGTTCCTGCACCTCACAGTCTCCCACGCCCGCAGCAGCGCTTACAATTTGCTATGGCGCTGCCTGACTGACAGCAACTGTACAGATGCGGCGCCGATGTCCTGCTCCAGGGCCTTCCACGTCCCGCCTCCGTAAACAGGAAGTTACATCAGTGCGGCAGAGGAAAGGCCCCGGAGCAGGACGTCAGTGCCGCATCTGTAGAGTTGCTGTCAGGCAGCGCCATAGTAAAGTGTAAGCGCTGCTGCGGGGGTGGGAGACTGTGAGGTGCAACAGCAGCGCCGATAGCATTAAATGCAAGCGCTGCGGCAGGCATTGGACAGGACGAGGATTGGAAGACACGGACTCTGCTTCTGGGTGGGCCTGAGGCTAAACTGGGTGGGCCTGGGTCCATCCAGGCCCACCCGTATCTACGCCCCTGACTAGAAGAGAGGTAGTGAAGATCGTGGGGAGAGGGAAAGAAGAGAGAGGGCGAGGGAGCGATTAAGGATCCATAAGGGGGGGAGTGGGGGGGGGGGGAGATTGTAGGAGAAATGCCAGTCCATGGGGGGAAGGATTGGGAAAGAGAGGGAGTGATATTATCCTAGGAAGAGAGGTCAATGTTGGAAAAGAGGGAGATGGGGGCCAAGGGGGGAGGGCAATGATGGAAAAGAGGGAGATGGGGGGCCAAGGGGGGGAGGGCAATGCTGGAAAAGAGGATGGGTGCCAAGCTCTCTGTACACTCAAATTTCACCCTCTCACTCTATTCCTTTTAAATTTTCATCTGCCTATCAACTTTCAATCTGCTGTTACCCCTTCGCTCTTCCATTTTCCATCCACCCATTCCTTCACCAGCATTCTGTTCCTTTTTATCTTTTATCTGCTTCCCATTATCACATTTCTACCCTCTGTACTTACTACCCTCTTCTCACTCATCTCTTTGACAACCCTTCCTTGGCCTCTCCTACATGGGTTTTCACCATTTTTGGCATCTCCCCTCCCTATCGTCTGCTCCACCCTTGAAGCTTGACATCTCCCTGCCTCTTCCCCTCCCTCCCTCCCTCCCTCCCTTTGCTCCCCTCCCTCCCAGTACTGCTTCTGTCTCTCACCCTTTGTCCCCTTCCTCCTAGTACTGCATCTCTCTGTAACCCTTGACACCCTTCCTCCCACTATTGCAGCTCTCACTTACCTTTTGCCCCTCCCTCCCAGTACTGCATCTCTCTCTCCCATTATTCCCATATCAGTTTCTTTCTCTCTCCAGTTCTTCCCACCCACCCTCTCTGCCTGCGGTCCGGGATCTGACTCCTACAGTCCCACTTTCTGTTCCCCCCACCCCATGGTCTCATCTCTCCTGCTCTACTCCCTGGTCTATCTTCACTTGCTATCTAAAGGTTGCCAGCAGCAGTCATTCCCATACGCTACCTGGCTGCCAGCTCCGGCATCCTCTCCGTATGGCATCCAATACAATACAATACAATTTATTCGTATAACCAACAAGTTCTATGCGGATTACAGAATTAAGAGTCCAGACAAGTTCCTGGATAATTACAAATTACAATAATAACCTACAACAATTAACACAGTAAAAGTTTCTTTAAAATGTTTTTACAAACTTTCTAAATTGGCCATAGCTGATTAAAGTATTTGTTTCAACACCAGAGGTGGCTAACACCTCACGGTACTATGTAAGCCACATTGAGCCTGCAAAGAGGTGGGAAAATGTGGGGTACAAATGCAACAAATAAATAAATAAAGTTCTTAACTGAACTGGCAAAGTATTCCAGGCCTGTGCTGCTAGAAATTTATTTATTTGTTACATTTGTACCCCACATTTTCCCACCTATTTGCAGGCTCAATGTGGCTTACATAGTACCGGAAAGGCGTAATGTAAGCCACATTGAGAAAGTAGTGGAAAATACCAATTTCAAATGAACATTCTTCAGACTCAGACATTGTAACAATAAAGGATTTCTAGATGTGGTAAGCCTGCCTGAATTTGGAAAACTAAGCCATCACCGGGGATGCTCTTGTTCTTTGTGACTTGCATTTTCTGCAGGGCAGATGCCTTGTTTCCAGCAGAGGGCATCATTCCTTTTGTCCTCTCCAGCCCCACCTACTCCTTTAATTATGGATTATAATTTTATGTTTTCCTCTTGTATTTTCCTTTTGTCGTATTGCTTCTTTGTTTATTTCCCCTATTATTTTAAATTGTAAACTGCTTGATTATTTTGCTATGATTTTGCAATTTATCGATTATAAAATTGAACCTGAATGTAATCTTGCCTAATTTCCCTTATGTAGTCACTATTTCAACCACTAGCATGTGCGTCTCTGAAGAATCCTACATAGAAAGAGTTTTTCCTTAGTAGCTGTTACCTCTATGAGAAGAGTATGAGAAATCCAAGCTCTGGTAACCTAAGAGCCATTCACACATTTTCATCATCTTAAAAACAGTTACGTGGAGGGGCATAATCGAACGTCGCTGGCCAAATAGATCGCCAGCGATCTATGTTGGCGGCGGCGCTACAGCTGGCCGGAACTGTATTATCAAAAAAGATAGCCGGCCATCTTTTTTTTCGATAATACGGTTTAGCCTGCCCAAATGCCGTGGAGTTCGCCGGGTTTGAGATGGCCGGGTTTGTTTCCTCCCACCCTGTCAGACTGCCATAGTAATGCTTGAATGTTTTCATTTATATACACTGTCAGCTAGCACATTTGCTTATTTCCGATCTGAGGAAGAAGGGCAACCTTCGAAAGCTAATCAAGAAATGTATTAAGTTATGTCCAATAAAAAAGGTATCATCTTATTTTCTTTTCCATGTTTTATTTTGTTTGATTTCTATTGATAACCTCAGCGATAATGGAAAGTTATGTCGGCCATCTCAAACCCCGGCCAAATTCAAGGCATTTGGCCATGGGAGGAGCCAGCATTTTTAGTGCACTGGCCCCTGTGACATGCCAGGACACCAACCAGCCACCCTAGGGGTCACTGCGGTGGACTTCAGAAAAGCTCCCACGTGCATAGCTCCCTTACTTTGGGAGCTGAGCCCCCCAAACCCACTACCCACAAATGTACTGCACCCACTAAAATTGCTCCAGGGACCTGCATACAGCCTCTAGGACTTATTGCTGCTGTATAACTTTGGCACACCAGTTCACACCTGAAGACTAATCTCTCTGAAAAAGTCCTTTCTTGAAATAAGCACGTTTACTCACAGTTAACTGCAGATCAGAGGTTGTGCCCCACTGGCAAAGAGTCCCCTGGTACTAAGATTAGCAGTAGGTCAGAGCTGGCACAATGGTGTACAATGCCCTCTTTCAGCACCATTCAAGGTAAGAACTATGTTCTCTAACGTGGGTAACACAGGAAAGGGAACTAAAACTGGCTTACAAAAATGGCCACTACCACATGGACTACAACAGGAAACAAAACAGGGCACACTCTGACCCAGTTAGCAGGGGGGGAAAGCACCTTGGGAGTAGAGCCCAGTACCCTACACCCACCACAATGCATTGCTAATCTCTGCAGGGCACCTAACAGAAAAGGTGTCACACTCACCCGAGAGCCACATCGCAACCAGGGAAAGGCTGTCAGAGGATACAACACATTCTGCTGTCATGGAGGTGGGTACGGCATTTGAGGCTTGCATACAGGCTGGCAAAAAAGGTTTTTAGTTTTATTTTTTTTAGTTTGGAAGGGGATTGGTGACCACTGGGGGAGTATGGGGAGGTCATACCCCATTCCCTCCAGTGGTCATCTGGTCAGTTGGGGCACCTTTTTGAGGCTTGGTCATGAAAATAAAAGGACCAAGTAAAGCCGGCGAAATACTGCTTAATGCCGCTTTTTTTTCCCATTATTGTTGAAAGCCGTCCATCTGGTAGCCACGCCCATGCCCACCCATGTCCCGCCTTCGCTAATCTACCGGCACGCCCCCTTGAACTTTCGTCGGCGAAGCAATGGGAAAGCAGCAATGCTGTAAAAAATGCCGCTTCCGATTATACCGATTTCGCCGCTTTTAAGAAATCACTGGCCATCTCCCGATTTGTGTCGGAAGATGGCCGGCGATCACTTTCGATTATAAGCTGGATAGTAACATAGTAGATGACGGCAGAAAAAGACCTGCATGGTCCATCCAGTCTGCCCAACAAGATAAACTCATATGTGCTACTTTTTGTGTATACCTTACCTTGATTTGTATCTGTCATTTTCAGGGCACAGACCGTATAAGTCTGCCCAGCACTATCCCTGCCTCCCAACCACCGGCTCTGGGACAGACCGTATAAGTCTGCCCAGCAATATCCTCACCTCCCAACCACCAGCCCCGCTTCCCACCACTGGCTCTGCCACCTAATCTCAGCTAAGCTTCTGAGGATCCATTCCCTCGGAACAGGATTCCTTTATGTTTATCCCACGCATTTTTGAATTTTGTTACCGTTTTCATCTCCACCACCTCCCGCGGGAGAGCATTCCAAGCATCCACCACTCTCTCTGTGAAAAAATACTTCCTGACATTTTTCTTGAGTCTGCCCCCCTTCAATCTCATATCGTGCCCTCTAGTTCTACCGCCTTCCCACCTCTGGAAAAGGTTCGTTTGCGGATTAATACCTTTCAGATATTTGAACATCTGTATCATATCACCCCTGTTTCTCCTTTCCTCCAGGGTATACATGTTCAGGTCAGCAAGTCTCTCCTCGTACGTCTTGTAACGCAAATCCCATACCATTCTCGTAGCTTTTCTTTGCACCGCTTCAATTCTTTTTACATCCTTAGCAAGATACGGCCTCCAGAACTGAACACAATACTCCAGGTGGGGCCTCACCAACGACTTATACAGGGGCATTAAAACCTATTTTCTTCTGCAGGTCACTCCCCTCTCTATACAGCCTAGCAACCTTCTACTTACGGCCACCACCTTGTCACACTGTTTCGTCGCCTTCAGATCCTCAGATATTATCACCCCAAGATCCCTCTCCCCGTCGGTACCTATCAGACTCTCCCCGCCTAACACATATGTCTCCTGTGGATTTCTACTCCCTAAGTGCATCACTTTGCATTTCTTCCCATTGAATTTTAATTGCCAAACCTTAGACCATTTTTCTAGCTTCTGCACATCCTTTTTCATGTTTTCCACTTCCTTCTGGGTGTCCACTCTGTTGCAAATCTTAGTATCATCCGCAAAAAGGCAAACTTTTGTAACAAATCGTATTTCCATTATTTACAATGTATTGTAAGCCACACTGAGCCCGCAAATAGGTGGGAAAATGTGGGATACAAATGCAATAAAATAAATAAATAAATAACCCTTCAGCAATGTCACTCACAAATATATTGAACAGAATCGGTCCCAGCACCGAACCCTGAGGCACTCCACTACTCACCTTTCCCTCCTCCGAGCGAATTCCATTTACCACCACCCTCTGGCATCTGTCCATCAACCAGTTCCTAATCCAGTTCACCACTTCGGGTCCTATCTTCAGCCCGTCCAGTTTGTTCAAGAGCCTCCTGTGGGGAACTGTGTCAAAAGCCTTGCTGAAATCTAGGTAGATTACGTCTATATCACATCCCTGATTTAATTCTCCAGTCACTCAGTCAAAGAATTCAATGAGATTCGTTTGGCACGATTTACCTTTGGTAAAACCATGTTGTCTCGGATCTTGCAACTTATTGGCTTCCAGAAAATTCACTATCGACAGAAATCGGGAGATGGGTGTCCTCCCAGGGTCGCCCAAATCGGCATAACCGAAAGCCGATTTTGGGCGCCCTCAACTACTTTCCGTCATGGGGAAAGTTCACGGGGGTGTGTTGAAGGTGTAGTGAAGGCGGGACTTGGGCATGCCTAACACATGGGCGCCCTCGACCGATAATGGAAAAAAGAAGGGCATCCCTGACGAACACTTGGACGACTTTACCTGGTCCTTCTTTTCTTCTTACGACCAAGCCACAAAATTGTGCCCTAAATGACCGGAGGTAATTGGGGATGACCTCCCCTTACTCCCCCAGTGGTCACTAACCCCCTCCCACCCTCAAAAAAAATTTTTAAAAATATTTTTCCAGCCTCTATGCCCGCCTCAAATATCATACCCAGCTCCATGAGAGCAGTATGCAGGTCCCTGGAGCAGTTTTAGTGGGTGCAGTGCACTTCAGGCAGGCGGACCCGGGCCCATCCCCCCTACCTGTTACACTTGTGGTGGTAAATGTAAGCCCTTCAAAACCCACCAGAAACCCACTGTACCCACATGTAGGTGCCCCCCTTCACCCATAAAGGCTATGGTAGTGGTGTACGGTTGTGGGGAGTGGGTTTTGGGGGGGACTCAGCACACAAGGTAAGGGAGCTATGTACCTGGGAGCCCATCTTGTTTTGATAATACAGGTTTCTCCCGCCCCTTCGCCGGGATGTCCTGCAAGGACGTCCTCAGGAAAACGTGGGCGCCCTTTTCGATTATGCCCCTCCACGTATTTCCTTGTCCACAGAGGGCTTACAGTCTAATGTCAGTATTATGCTTACATCGTATTATATCTCTGTTATTCAAATTTCAGTACTGTTAAATGTGTATATTTTTTATTCTGTTTCATGGTAGTCTTATTATTAGGTTTCAATTTGCTCTTTTCAAGTTTTCCTCTTTCATTGTACTTATGTTTATACTTGTCTATTTTACAATTGCCTGTGTTGGGTCGGCGGCAGTTCCAGATTAGCATGCAATTAAGCCACTACAATTCAACATAACAAGCTTTATTATTATCCAGTTAATAACAAGCTCCAATCAGCACTCCAAAATTCTGCAAGACACATGACATAGATTGACTTTATAGTGCTACAGGCAGTGCTTTAGCGAGGGCTAATGGCACCCGGGGCGGGTCGCCGCTGCGCACCCCCCCCCGAGTGCAGCACCGCGTGACCCCCCCCCTCTGTGGCGCACCCCCCGGAGCGCAACCCCCCCCCCCCGGACCACATTCTTACCTGCGGGAGGGCCAATCCGCCCCGAGTGCACATCACTCGGAGCTGCGTCAGCCCCGCTGGTTCCCTGCTCTCTCTGCCCCGGAACAGGAAGTAACCTGTTCCGGGGCAGAGAGAGCAGGGAACCAGCGGGGCCGGCACCCCCCGAGCGCGTGCACCCGGGGCGGACCACCCCTCCCGCCCCCCCTTCCTACGCCACTGGCTACAGGGCATATTTATTTATTAAGAATTAGTTTTATCTCATAGCAGGAAGCCACTTTGTTGGCACTGGACAGAGGGCAAATTGGTCAGACTGTAAAAACTTTTCAGTTCAAAGCAAGAGAGGCCTGTTACCAGAAGACAAATTTTTAAGACAGGATGAATTTTCCATTTCAAAGCAGGTAGCCACTTTGCTGTCACCATATCAAAGGCAAATAAAGACCCACATCCATCCAGTCAGCCCAACAAGATAAACTCACAGCATAAGGTATGATGTAATACTATATATATACATGATTTTGATTTGTCCTTGCCATTCAGGGCACAGACTGTAGAAGTCTGCCTGGCACTGACCAATTATTGAAGCTGTCATCGAAGCCACACTCCAGTCCATCCATATCAGTCCAGCCATGATCAGGGCACAGCCCCTAGAATGCCTAGGACTGGCTTTGCTTCTCATGTGAGGGGAGAAGGGGGAAAATCTTTATCATCTTAAAATGTGAAATTGTTTATTTTGGTCATCAAACGATATTGTTCTTGCTGGTTGTCACCTTTGTATTGTCATCTTTTTCTTTATTGAATAAAATGTATTGGACTTAAAAAAAAAAAAAAGTAGCTGCTGGCATTGTTTCTGCACCAGCCCCAAGCAGCCCCTCCCTGTCTTCCCAACCCCTCTGCCCAGACTAAGGGCCAGATGCACTAACTTAACGAGCCAGCAACATGGTTTTTAAACTGGTTCTAGACAGTTTAACGGGACATGCACAAAAGGGCATTGTCCTGTCATGGTAGCAGCTAAGGAAAATGGAATGCAGATGAGCAAATTAGTATTTTAATGTGTATGCGATGCGATGCACTACCGTTTTCCGATCCCCTTACCATGGAAAACCTAACAGGAGGTCTGCACCTGCTGTTGGGGTTGCTATGAGGGAATTGGAAGGAAAAAAAAACACAGCTGTCTTTTTTTTGGGGGGCAGGGGGGCTATTTTCCTGCTCAAACCTCCCCGGAAAATTCTTGCAGAGCTGAACAACACCTATAGCGAGCTTCAAAAATGTCTGAGAAGGACGACAGTCTGGAAAAAAAAAACGTCCAAGTGCTCGTCAGGGATGTCCTTCTAAAGTGCCAAACATGGACGTCGACTCACAAAAACAAAAAAGAACATCCCTGATGAGCACTTGGATGTTTGCAGCTTTCTCCAAGTGAAGGGCTACTACTTATTTTAATCATTGCTTTAAAAGTTGAACGAAGGACCTTAGATTAAAGCCCACCTCTTCAATGTCGCCTTTGGCACCTAACCACTATACCTCTATTCATGAAATCTAGACTGCCCCAACTTGACATTTCGTCCTTTAGATTGTAAGCTCCTTTGAGCAGGGACTGTCCTTTTGTGTTAAACTGTACAGCGCTGCGTAACCCAAGTAGCGCTCTAGAAATGTTAAGTAGTAGTAGTAGTAGATTTGTCCCCCTTCCTCATTGCCAGCTGAAGCTCCTTGAGAGGGCTAATGGACGATTATGAGGGCCCCCACGGCCTCTCAGCCAATCACAGCGCGTTTAGCTGACACCAGTGATCGAAAGGGACGTCCAAATTGTCCTCGCACATCCCGATTCTCTCCGGTGGTGGTCGTAAGAAAACACGTCCAAGAAGGATGCGTATCAAAAAATCTGTAGGAAAAAAAAAAGTCCCTTCAGACACGACCTTTTTTTTATGTGAAGCAGTCTTTGGCATGCGCAAAGCAGCCAGTATAACGATTGGCTGCTCCGCGCATGTCCAGCTGGAAGACTGGCTTCCAAGGAAATCGCGTGCAAATGAGCTAACAGCGAGTAGCTCATTTGCATGCGATTTCCTTTATGCATGCCCTTTCCTTACCGATTCGCTAAGGGATCGGTAAGGAAAGGGCTCTTTACGTGGGGTTAGTCAGTGCTTCTAGCCCTAAATAAAAAAAAAACTCCCTGGTGTCTAGAGGACCCCCTTGCCTTGTCTTAAACAATTTCCTGGTGTCTAGTGACACCCTTCCCTATCCCTGACATTTTAAAAAGCTCCCTGATGTCTAGCAGCACCATCCCCCCCACCCGCTGACCAAATGTAAAAGAAAAAAACCTGGTATCTAGTAGCACCCCCCCCCCCACCGTTCCCTCCCCTAGCCCCCCAGTTCTTCCTCTATCACCTACCTTTAAGAGGCAAGAGTGATGCCCACTCTCTCCTGCCTCCGCACCACCAGACTGTCCCTGCTCAGTGCAACTCTGGTTACACTGGGTGGGGTCAGGTGCTGCTGTTTTTCAAAATGGTGCAGAGGCAGGAGCAAGTGGGCATTGCTCCTGCCTCTTAAAGGTACATAGTTGATGGGAAGTTTGGAGTGCTGCTAGATACCAGAGATTTTTTTTTAATGTTGGGGGTGGGTTGGCAGAGTGGGAGAGATCACTAGACACTAGGGATGAGGGGGCTGATGCAGAAACCTACGTTGGGGGAGGAGACTCACCCTTCTCTGCTGCCTCAGACCTGGTGGCAGATTTCTTGCACTGTGCTCACTCATTAGGCATCAGTGCATAGGTTTCTGCATCAGCCCAGTCACCTTTTTAAAACCCTGCTAAGCTAACTTTATTACATTCTCTGGTAACGAATTGGAGAGTTTAATTACACGCTGAGTGAAGAAAACTTTTCTTCGATTTGTTTTCAGTTTATTACTTTGTAGCTTCATCATGTGCCCCCTAGTCCTAGTATTTTTGGAAAGAGTAAACAAGCGATTCACATCTACCTGTTCCATTCCACTCATTATTTTATAGACCTCTATCATATCTCCCCTCAGCCGTCTTTTCTCCAAGCTGAAGAGCCCTAGCCACTTCAGCCTTTCCTCATAGGGAAATCTTCCCATCCCCTTTATCATTTTCATACACTTGTGGAGGTAAATGTGAGCCCTTCAAAACCCACCAGAAACCCACTGTACCCACATGTAGGTGCCCCCTTCACCCGCAAGGGCTTCTAGGTGCCCCCTTCACCCGCAAGGGCTATGGTAGTGGTGTACAGTTGTGGGGAGTGGGTTTTTTGGGGGGTTGGGGGGGCTCAGCACACAAGGTAAGGGAGCTATGCACCTGGGAGCAATTTCTGAAGTCCACTGCAGTGCCCCCCTAGGGTGCCCGGTTGGTGTCTTGTCATGTCAGGGGGACCAGTGCACTATGAATACTAGCTCCTCCCATGACCAAATGGTTTGGATTTGGTCGTTTCTGAGATGGGCGTCCTCGGTTTCCATTATGACCGAAAACCGGGGACGACCATCTCTAAGGACGACCTAAAAGAATAAGTGCAAAGTATAGATTCATGCCATTGGCATGTAGGAGGAGCCAGAATTTTTAGTAGACTGGTACCCCAGACATCCCAGGAGAGCAATGGGTTACCCCCTAGAGGGCACTTCTGTGCACTTCATAAAAATGCTCCCAGGTACACATCTCACCTTTGCTTCCTTATCTTGTCCCCTGAGCCCAAACTCCTTATCTTGTGCCCTGTCCTCAAACTCTCCCCCAACTCCCCTTGCATCCCTCCCTTATCCCTTCCTAACAGATAGAATGCAAAACAATATACACTTCCTATTGTTTTGGACAAACCAATATGGCGCAAGCTCTGCCCTCTGGCTTCAGCCCAGATAATGGGCCAGACAAGGTCATGTTGCCTCCTGTCATTAAAACTCCTTGCTGGAGCCCACCTAAGCACCTCAGTCCCTCACAGTTCACCCTGTTAGATGCTTCTCCCCCTGCATACTCCTTGTATATTCTTCTAAGTTTTCCTATTCTGTATTTTATTTAATGTTTGTAAGCCACATTGTGCCTGCATGAGTGGGAAAATGTGGGATATAAGTGAACAATAAATAAATAAATAAATAAATAAAATTTAGGGGAGAGAACAGGGGCAGCTTATGCTTTAGTGAGGGTGGGTACAGGAATCTGATCTTGGCCTCTCTGAGGAGCTGACACTGAAGAAAGCTTTCCTTGTAAGTAAGCCCTGTTGAAACCCTGAGAATTCCTGGTGAGAGTGAAACAATGGGAATTTGCATGAATTGCTGGGTCTCCTGGGAAACACAGGAAAGTTCTGACAGGAGCTTCTTAAGAATGAGTTCATGCCTGCAGTATATTGAACAGTGCAGAATCTCAGGCTTTAGAGAGCTGAGCTCTGCCTCCTGCTTCAACCCTTCCCATCCCAAGGCAGCCAACAGAGAAGGGGGAAGCGGTTGTCAGGAGCAGAGCAGAAGCACAGCCTCTGTGTTCCCCAATCCAGTCTTTCCTCTCCTGTTATTCAGGGACTACAAAGCAATGCTGTTGGGGGGGGGGGGGGGGGGGGGGTGACAGTGCATTAATGGCTGTGTGGTTGTCCAGGAACCACATCCAGACTTGTTCTAGCTATTCTGGGGAGGAGGGAGATAGCACAGCATGTGGTAGCATTTTGCAGTTGACTCTGAGCTTTTGTGCAGTGCAGCTCTCAGTCACTTTGAACCATGCAGTACATGCTGTACTCCTGTGCAGATCTCATGACAACTGGCAAGAAACGCAGGAGTAGAGGCACCGTATACTCTAAGCGTGTGGACTTATGGACAAATAGTAGCTCCCAGGGTGAGGTGAGTCTCCTAAAAATACAATTGTATCACTTCGTTAGTTTGGTTATCCACTCCTATTCCTCACTGTGCTGTTCTAATCTTATGGATTCATGGTTTAATTTTTGAGGGGTTCCATCTATTTCCTGCAACAGACAAAGGCCCAGATGCACTAAACGTTTTTCATCGTTAAATGAGCCCTCAAGGAAGAATTTCCTATCCTTTCCATGCACTAAAGCTTATTTTCCGACGACAGTAGCAGCTAACGAAAACTGAATGCAGATGAGCAATTCTTCTACAAATCCCATTGAAATGACATGCACTAACCTTTTCCGATTCGTTTAACGCAGGAGAACACCGTGAAATCTAACGAGAGTCTGTACCTCTCGTTAGGGCTGTCTGTCTGCTAGAAGTTAACAAAATCCAATAAAAAAAATAACTGGGGGGGGGGCGAAAACGCGTCAGGGGCGTCCTTTATTGATGCCCCAGGTCGCCGCTGCTCCCCTCTCCCTCAGCACCAAAAAAGAGGAGGGCGGGCCCACGAAGAAAGAAGGGACGTCCGAGGAGGCCTTCTGACTCGCCGATCAGCTGTTCTTGCCCGTGCAGCAGAGGTGATAGGCGCTGCACGGGCCGGTAAGGCAAAGGGGGGGGGGTCGTTGGACGGGGGGAGCGGCAGCCACGACCAAAGGGGGGGCGGCGGGGGCGGGGCACGGGACCGTAGCATGGCAGGAGGCGGAGCTAGTGTGGGAGAATACAGGAAGGGAGGAGGGCCGGCCCGGGGCTGCTAAAATTGGAGATTTTTCGTGCGGGGGGGGGGGGGGGGGGAAGCGGGGAGCAGCGGGGGGGGGCAAGGCGTCCATACAGGACGCTCATGACGAGTGCCTTTGCCCCCTCCCAAAACACACGTGTTTGTGGGGTTTTTTTTTTGTTTTGACAGCTGGGCCTTTGTGGCATGCGCAGAGCAGCCAGCATAACGCTTGGGCTGCTCTGCGCATGCTTTAGGCGCTGATTAACGACGGGTTTAACGATTCTGTGATACATCCTACTTTGCAATACCGATCCGAACATTTCTGGAGTGTTTTTGTAGTGCATGCCTCGTTTTTTAAAAATCGTTAAGCACTTTTACGATTCTTATTTTTTAACGTTTGGTTGATGCATCTGGGCCAAAGTGCATTATGCTGTTCATGCAATCAGTTATTTGGATTGGAGGGCATTGGTGTGAGTAAGTGAATTGGTGGTGGGAGTATGGGGCAGAGGTGGACCAACAGAGATCTGAGCCCCTGAATAATAAGGGTCGTGGAGCTCCCCATAAGTACATAAGTGCATAACTACTACTACTACTACTTAACATTTCTAAAGCGCTACTAGGGTTATGCAGCGCTGTACAATTTAACATAGAAGGACAGGTATTGCCATACTGCGACAGACTGGTCCATCAAGCCCAGTATCCTGTTTCCAATAGTGGCCAATCCAGATCACAAATACCTGGCAAGATCCCAAAAAAGTTCAATACATTTTATGCTGCTTATCCTAGAAATAAGCAGTGGATTTCCCCAAGTCCATTTTAATAATGGTCTATGGACTTTTCCTTTAGGAACCCATCCAAAACTTTTTTAAACCCTGCTAAGCTAACTACTTTACTACATTCTCTGGTAACGAATTTCAGAGTTTAGTTACACGCTGAGTGAAGAAAAATTTTCTTCAATTCGTTTTCAATTTATTACTTTGTAGCTTCATCATGTGCTCCCTAGTCCTAGTATTTTTGGAAAGAGTAAACAAGCGATTCACATCTACCTGTTCCATTCCACTCATTATTTTATAGACCTCTATCATATCTCCCCTTAGTCATATTTTCTCCAAGCTGAAGAGCCCTAGCCACTTCAGCCTTTCCTCATAGGGAAATCTTCCCACCCCCTTTATCATTTTTGTCGCCCTTCTTTGTATCTTTTCTAATTCCACTATATCTTTTTTGAGATGCAGCTACCAGAATTGAACACAATATTTGAGGTGCGGTCACACCATGAAGCGATACAAAGGCATTGTAACGTCCTCATTTTTGTTTTCCATTCCTTTTCTAATAATACCTAACATTCTATTTGCTTTCTTAGCCGCCACCGCACACTAAGCAGAGGGTTTCAACATATCATCAACGATGACACTTAGATCCCTTTCCTGGTCGGTGACTCCTAATGTGGAACCTTGCATTATGTAGCTATGATTCGGGTTCCTCTTTCTCACATGCATCAGTTTGCACTTGCTCACATTAAACGTCATCTGCCATTTAGATGCCCAGTCTCCCAGTCTTGTAAGGTTCTCTTGTAATTTTCACAATCCTCCCGCAATTTAACAATTTTGAATAACTTTGTGTCATCAGCAAATGTAATTACCTCACTAGTTACTCCCATCTCTAGGTCATTTATAAATATGTTAAAAAGCAGCGGTCCCAGCACAGACCCCTGGAAACCCCACTAACTACCCTTCTCCATTGAGAATACTGACCATTTAACCCTACTCTCTGTTTTCTATCTTTTACCCAGTTTTTAATCCACAATTGAACACTACCTCCTATCCCATGACTCTCCAATTTCCTCTGGAGTCTTTCATGAGGTACTTTGTCAAACGCCTTCTGAAAATCCAGATACACAATATCAACTGGCTCACCTTTATTCACATGTTTGTTCACCCCTTCAAAGAACTGTAGTAGATTGGCGAGGCAAGATTTTCCTTCACTAAATCCACGTTGACTTTGTCTCATTAATCCATGCTTTTGAATATGCTCTGTGATTTTTTTGTGATTTATTACAATTTTTGTGATTTATTAAGATGATTCTTAATAATAATCTCTACCATTTTGTCCGGCACTGATGTCAGGCTCACTGGTCTATAATTTCCCGGATCTCCTCTGGAACCTTTTTTAAAAATCGGCGTTACATTGACCACCCTCCAATCTTCTGGTACCATGCTCGATTTTAAAGATAAATTACGTATTACTAACGATAGTTCTGCAAGTTCATTTTTCAATTATCAACACTCTGGGATGAATACCATCCAGTCCATTAGATCTGCTACTCTTCAATTTGTCAAATTGCCCTATTACATCCTCCAGGTTTATAGAGATTTCATTCAGTTTCTCCAACTATTCAGCCTTGAATACTATTTCTGGCACCGGTATCTCTCCCAAATCCTTCTTGGTGAAGACCGAAACAAAGAATTCATTTAATCTCTCTACTATGGCTTTGTCTTCCCCGATTGCCCCTTTTACCCCTTGGTCATCTAGCGGTCCAACCGATTCTTTTGCTGGCTTCTTGCTTTTAATATACCTAAAAACATTTTTACTATGTGTTTTTCCTCCAACGCAATCTTTTTTTTTCAAAGTCCCTCTTTGCCTTCCTGATCAGCGCTTTACATTTGACTTGCCATTCCTTATGCTGTTTCTTATTATTTTCAGTCGGTTCCGTCTTCCTTTTTCTGAAGGATTTTCTTTTAGCTTTAATAGCTTCCTTCACCTCACTTTTTAGCCATGCTGGTTGTCATTTGGTCTTCCTCCCTCATTTTTTAATACACGAAATATATTTGGCCTGGGCTTCCAGGATGGTATTTTTGAACAGCATCCACGCCTGATGTAAAGTTTTGACCTTCGCAGCTGCTCCTCTAAGTTTGTTTCTCACTGTTCTTCTCATTTTATCATAGTCTCCTTTTTGAAAGTTAAATGCTAACTTATGGGATTTCCTGTGTGTACTTACTCCAAAGCCAATATCAAATCTGTTCATATTATGAACACTGTTATAAAGCAGCCCCAGCACCATTACCTCACGCACCAGATGATGCGCTCCACTAAGAACTAGGTCTAGAATTTTTCCTTCTCTTGTTGGCTCCTGTACCAGCTGCTCCATAAAGCAGCCCTTGATTTTGTCAAGGAATTTTACCTCCCTAGCATGCCCTGATGTTACGTTTACCCAGTCAGTATCGGGGTAATTGAAATCACCCATTATTATTGTGTTGACCAGTTTGTTAGCCTCCCTAGTTTCTGATATTTCTACATCCATATGTTCATCCTGGCCAGTTGGTCGGTAGTACACTCCTATCACTATCCTTTTCCCCTTAACACATGTAATTTCAATTCATAGAGATTTCAAGATGTGTTTTGTTTCCTGCAGAATTTTCAATCTATTTGATTGAAGGCCCTCCTTAATACTACCCCTCCACCTATTCGATCCACCCTATCAGTACGATATAATTTGTACCCACTGGTTATCCTCCTTCTACCAGGTCTCAGAGATGCCTATTATATCTAATTTTTCATTTAGTGCAATATATTCTAACTCTCCCATCTTATTTCTTAGGCTTCTGGTATTCATATTGTGAGGGGTTTGAGAGAAGCCCACCTCAGGGAGGGCCAAGGCAGAGGCAGGAGAAAAGTGTGCTCTTGAGAAAAAGCTAATTTCCCCCACAGATTCCTTATAGACAGAAAATTTGCCCCCCTAGTGGCCAAAAGGCCGGTCAGAGTACTAACTAAGGGTAGGAACTACCATCCCCAGAACCCACCAGTTCCAATCCAGGATTCTCAGGAAATGGAGGGGGAGGGGGATGATTGGGAAATGATTTCTGATCAAGGGGATGAGGAGCAGCTGAAGGAATCGGGTGGGGAGGAGGCTATGAAATGGGATAAAAGGGAGGCAGATGATGATGTAGAGGAGGAGAGCATGGAGGTGTCCGAGTTAGCTCAGACTCCAACTAACAAGGTAAAAGGTTTCATTGCGGCTGTGATGCCTAAACTGTTTAAGACTGGGGAAGAGAAGTTGGTGCAATTTGGGAGGAACCTATGGAGGAAGCTGGCCAGCTAACTACCTGAAGACGGAAGGTAGTGAAGATAAAGGTTGCGCTGTGATTAAGTCTCCTTGTGGGGGCAGAGCATGAGGGAGGAGTGATTATTTTGTATCCTGGGAAAGGAGACGAACTATGTGGGGAAAATGAATGCGGACATCTGAAGCTGTAACCTATGTTGTGGTGATGGAGTTGGAGCAAGCATAAGACTGTGTACATTAGATTCTGTGAATAAAAGCCTTTTTACCTATGCAAGTATTGGAGCCGCTGTGCTTTTGTTCGACCACTATCGTCAAGGCAGCTCGAGAAGGCTGAGCGGAAGGAGGAACAGGACGAGTTAATTAAGGATAAGACGATTACTTTGAATACCTGGACCCACATCAAACCAAGCTAAGCAGGGTTGACCCTGGCCTACTGGTGGAAGGGGGACCAGGTGACAACATATAGACATTTCAAACTATGTTTGTTGTTCCTATTTACATCTTGCTCAGCAGTTGACCTTTGCAATCTTTTGTCTGATTTTTATTTAAGGACACCTAGAGGGGCATAATCGAATGCAAACGCCTATCTCCATGGGCGTTTATCTCCGAGAACGGGTCCGTGAAGGGGCGGGCCGAAAAATGGACGTTTTTGAGCTGGGCGTTTGTTTTTTTTAGCGATAATGGAAACTAAAAATGCCCAGATCAAAAACGTCCTAATCCGAGCCATTTGGTCGTGGGAGGGGCCAGGATTCGTAGTACACTGGCCCCCCCCAATATGCCAGGACACCAACTGGGCACCCTAGGTCAGTGCGGTGGACTTCAGAAAAAGCTCCCACATGCATAGCTCCCTTACCACGGGTGCTGAGCTCCCAACCCCCCTCCCCCAAAACCCACTACCCACAAATGTACAACACTACCATAGCTCTTAGGGGTGAAGGGGGCACCTACATGTGGGTACAGTGGGTTTTGGAGGCCTCCCATTTACCAGAACAAGTGTTACAGGTGGGGGGGGGGGGGGGGGGATGGGCCTCGGGCCACCTGGCTGAAGTGCACTGTGGTATCCACTAAAAGTGCTCCAGGGACCTGCATACATGCAGGCCTCTAGGACTTGTTGCTGCTGTATAACATTGGCACACCAGTTGACACCTGAAGACTAATCTCTCCGAAAACGTCCTTTATTGGAATAACTGCATTTACTCACAGTTAACTGCAGATCAGAGGTTGTGCCCCACTGGCAACGAGTCTCCCTGGTACTGAGATTAGCAGTAGGTCAGAGCTGGCAGAATGCTGTACAATGCCCTCTTTCAGCCACATTCAAGGTAAGAACTAAGTTCTCTAACGTGGCTAACACAGGAAAGGGAACTAAAACTGGTTTACAAAAATGGCCACTACCGCATGGACTACAACAGGAAACACAACAGGGCACACTCTGACCCAGTAGGCAGGGGGAAAAGCACCATGGGAGAAGAGCCTACCAACTACCAACATTGTGAGACTGTAACACAAACTAATGAAATCACGGAGCCCAATACCCTACACTCACCACAATGCAATGCTGATGTGACCCTGTACTGCACCCGAGAGCCACATGTGACCCAGGGAAAGGCTGTGACAGGATCGAACACATTCTGCTGTCATGGAGGTGGGTACGGCATTTGAGGCTGGCATACAGGCTGGAAAAAAAGTTTTTAAAGTGGGTTTTTTTTTGGTGGGAGGGGGTTAGTGACCACTGGGGGAGTCCGGGGAGGTCATCCCTGATTCCCTCCAGTGGTCATCTGGGCAGTTGGGGCACTTATTTGGGACTTGTTCTTGAGAAAAAAGGGTCCAAAAAAAGTGACCCAAAATCGCGGTCAAAACACATTTTTTTTCGATTATCAGCTAAAGACGCCCATCTCTCCTCAGCTGATAACCACGCCCCAGTCCCGCCTCCACCACGCCTCTGACACGCCCCCATAAACTTTATTCGTTTCCGTGACGGAGTGCAGTTGGAAACGCCCAAAATCGGCTTTCGATTATACCGATTTGGGCGACTTTGCGAGAAAAACGCCCATCTCACGATTTGGGTTGAAATATAGGCGTTTTTCTTTTTCGATTATAAGCTGGCTAATCTACTATGATCTCTTTTGCAACCTTGCTATCAGGATACCCTATCTTCCCTGTTTTTGTGATATCTTTGAAAGATACCTTGTTCCGAACCATGCGTTTTCGAACATCTGTCGGCCTTCCCCCAGGTTCTAGATTAAAAGCTGCTCTATCTCCTTTTTAAATGTCGATGTCAGCAGGCTGATTCCACCCTGTTTAAGGTAGAGTCCATCCTTCCAGAATAGGCCCCCACGTCCCCAGAATGTTGCCCAGTTCCTTACAAATCTAAAACCCTTCTCCCTGCACCATCGCCTCAGCCACGCATTGAGACTCTGGTGCTCTGCCTGTCTCTTGGGTCCTATGCGTGGAACGGGTAGCACTTCGGAAAATGCTACCCTAGAGGTTTTGGATTTGAGCTTTCTACCTAAGAGTCTAAATTTGGCTTCCAGAACCTCTCTCTCACATTTTCCTATGTCATTGGTACCCACATGTACCAAGACAGCCGGCTCCTCCCTAGCACTATCTAAAATCCTTTCTAGGTGATGTGTGAGGTCCACCACCTTCGCACCAGGCAGGCAAGTGACCAGGCGATCCTCACATCCACCAACCACCCAGCTATCTACATGCCTAATAATCGAATCACCAACTACAACTGCCATCCTAACCCAGGGGCTTAGCCACAGGTGGGCCTGGATGGGCCCAGGCCCAGCCACTTTCCCTCCAGGCCCGCCCACCCAACATCCCCTCGCCTGGGGTTTAAATCTTTTTTACCTCCGTTGCGGCCGCGTCATTGAAAGCCCTGCCCATCGAGCCTTCCCTTCGTGAGTTGTTTCCCTCAGAGTCCCACCTTCTGATGTCATTTCCTCTTTCCGCGAGGGTGGGACTCTGAGGGAACAAACTCAGGAAGGGAAGGCTAGAGACAGGCAGGGCTTTCAATGACGCGGCCGCTTCGACGGAGGTAATAAAGATTTAAACCACGCAGGGCGCTGTGGCAGGAAGAAAAAGGAGGATGTTGGGAGGAGAATAGGGCGGGCAGGTGGAATGGGAGGGGAGGATGGGGCAAAGGAGAATCGCTGGACATGGATGGGAGTGAGAGAGGAGGGCAGGGGAGAGAAGAGAATCGCTGGGTATGGATGGATGGAGGGGGGGCAGGGGAGAGAAGAGAATCGATGGGTATGGATGGATGGACGGAGGGCAGGGGAGAGAAGAGAATCACTGGGTATGGATGGCTGGAGGGGGCAGGGGAGAGAAGAGAATCGCTGGGTATGGATGGCTGGAGGGGGGCAGGGGAGAGAAGAGAGTCGCTGGGTATGGATAGATGGAGGGGGACAGGTGAGAGAAGAGAATTGCTGGGTATGGATGGATGGAGGGGGCAGGGGAGAGAAGAGAATTGCTGGATATGGATGGATGGAGGGCAGGGGAGAGGAGAGTTGCTGGACATGGGTGGATGGAGGGGAGAGGAGAGCTGCTGGACATGGGTGGATGGAAGGGAGGGCAGGGGAGACAGGAAGGTTCCTGGACATGGGTGGATGGAGGGGAGGGCAGGGGAGAGGAGGGTTGCTGGACATGGGTGGATGGAGGGGAGGGGAGAGGAGAGTTACTGGACATGGGTGGATGTAGGGGAGGGCAGGGGAGAGAGAAAGGTTGCTGGACATGGGTGGAGGGCAGGGGAGAGGAGGGTTGCTGGACATGGATGGATGGAGGGGAGGGCAGGGGAGAGAGGAAGGTTGCTGGACATGGGTGGATGGAGGGGGAGGGTAGGGGAGAGGAGGGTTGCTGGACATGGATGGATGGAAGGGAGGGCAAGGGAGAGGAGGGTTGCTGGACATGGATGGAGGAGAGGGAAGGGAGAGGGAAGAAATGCTGGACATGGATGGAGGGGAGGGAAGAGTGAGGAAGGAGATGAGATGAGGGAAAAGGAAGAGAGGAGAAAAACTGCACATGGATGGAGAAAATAGGCAGAAGCTGGATCCACTGGACAGTCAAGTCTGCGGAGGACCCAGTTTTTACTTACGGATGTAGGGCAAGAAATTAAGAAGAAAGGTAGAAAGTAAAGAAATAAATGGAAAGGAAGCCCTGGAAACGGAGTTAAGAGGACAGATAGCAGCAGAATCAGATACTGGGCCAGCATGATCAGAAAAACAAAGTCACCAGACAACAAAGGTAGAAAAAATCATTTTATTTTCATTATAGTGTTTGGAATATGTCCACTTTGAGAATCAGGTGCTCAACATTAAAAGTTTTTATTTATTTACAGTATTTATTTATGGCATTTTATCCCACATTAAACATGAATCAGATTGGAACCTGGGATCATTTAATTTTTTTTTCCTGGAGAGAGTAATGTATTGCCTCCCCCCCCCCCCCCCCCACAGACTCTCTCCCCGGCTATAGCCAGCTCTGCAATTTTGAGGGGAGGCGCAGAGGTGGACGGATGGGGCGCAGAGGTGGATAAGGGGCGCAGAGGTGGACGGGAGGGGCACAGAGGTGGACCGGGGAGAGAGCCTGTTGTTAAACATTTACCAGCACACCACTGTCTAGTGCCCACCCATCCAACCTGTTGGCCCACCCAAAAATTGCCTTCTGGCTACGCCACTGTCCTAACCCTTCCCACCTGGGCAGTAGCTCCTGGAGACACATCCTCAGTGCGAGAGGATATTGTATCCCCTGTTGTGCTGGTCCTGTCTACAGGATTAGTTCCAACTGCGCCAGAGTGATGCTCTCGTTTTAGAAGGCCTCCCTCCTCCAAGGCAGCACAGGGGATGCCAGATTGGAGGTGGGACTTCTCTATAACATCCCTGTAGGCCTCCTCTATGTACCTCTCTTTCTCCCTCAACTCCTCCAAGTCTGCCACTCTAGCCTCAAGAGAACGGACTCGTTCTCTGAGAACTAGGATCTCCTTGCATCGAGCACAATCATATGACATCTCATCAACTGGGAGATAATCATAGTATGGCACTCAATGCAAAAGACTGGATAGCACCCTCTCGCTGCTGGACTACTGTCTGCATCTTAGTATAATAGAGTTGTTTAATTAAAACTTCTTAAGGTACTAGGGGATATCAGATGAATATAAACAGTCTTAAGATTGGTGTGATTTGTAATTTATTTAGGGCTTGCCTCTTAGAAACTGATTAAATGTAATTAAAACTCTAATGAAAACTCCGCTCTTGTCCTAATTAGAACGATTGACTATAAAGGAAGAGTTGAGCCAGGGGTGGGGATGAGGACTGAACTGGGCCCTTCTGTACCTTCTAGAGACTACCTGTTAATGCTGTGGTAGAAAATTCAAGTTTTAAAACTATGGGGAACTTTCTTTTAGGACAGTTTAAGCCTTGCAACTATCGTTTTTATACTATTGGCTGTTAAGTTTCTACCTCTAAAAAAATTTCAGTTTAAAACTATATGGAAAAGGATTCTGCACTATGGAAACTAGTTAAAAATACTTGCCTCTTTCTCTTTTATTTATTTATTTTTTTCTAAGACTGAAGTGGACCCTACTGTGCCTTCTAGAGACTATCTGTCAATGCTGTGACAGAAAATTCAAGTTTTAAAACTATGGGGGAAAGGGTATGGAGATTAGCTAATAAAGTTTGCTTCCTTTTTTTTTTTTTTTTTTTTTAAATTCTAACTGTGTTTACCAATATCCTACAATTCCTCTTTTAAACCCTAATCTTTAAGTTACCAAGCACAGAGTAAAATAATGTCACTTACCCACAGAAATGTCCTCTTCTCTCAGAGCAGTGGTCTTGGTGGGCAATTTGGTGTTTTTTTGAGCCAATGCAGGGCGTAACCGAGACGGACTATTTGAAGAACCCACCGGTCAGAGGTTACAAGGGGCCACCTGTGATGGTAAAGATTCAGCCTCCCTCATACCGGCAAACCGTCCAGAATGGTTACTTTGAGTGCAGCTATGCTCTCCTGGAGCCAGTCAAAAGCTCACCTTGGAGTGGAGGAGTAGCCTAGTGGTTAGTGCAGCAGACTTTGATCCTCATGAACTGGGTTTGATTCCCACTGCAGCTCCTTGTGACTCTGGGCAAGTCACTTAATTCTCCATTGCCCCAGGTACAAATAAGTACCTGTATATACTATGTAAACCGCTTTGAATGTAGTTGCAAAAACCACAGAAAGGCAGTATATCAAGTCCTGCCAGGTCCTGGGGGCAGGCCGGCTCCTCAGTTGGTGAGAAGCTGACCCGGGAATCTGTGAGAGAGACATGTGCATGTACTAGCCACATTCCCTGCACATGTCTCTCAGACATTTGCCTTGGCCATCTCCTCGCCAGCTGAAGGACCAGACTGGCCCCAGGACCTGACAAGGCAATATCTGGCCTCATAAGTCAGCTGGGGAACAGTCCGTATAGGCCCTATAGCCATGATCTGGGAGAAGGGAGTGGAAAGGGAGACTGCAGTCCTGCGTGTTCCCCCCCCCCCCCCGCCCCCTCAGTGAATTAGGTAGTACCTTGCATAGAACTTACACCTGTGTCAAGTGTTGTGTTGGGCAACCTTAGTTCCACCTACATCTATATCGCTGGCTGTGGCAGGCCCTAAGACATTTGCCATCACCTAATTTTGGCCTACTGGAGGCACAGCATGATGTTTTGAGGTGTGGCCTAGACTCCTGGGGGGGGGTGGGGGGGGTGCAGGTTTGAATCCCACAGGGCCTTCTTCTGCTGCAGAGCACATTAGATCCATTTCTGTTAGTGTAGCCCTCTGGTCGAGCACTTGATATTCAGGGGAAGCTGCTCTGACTGGGGTCACCGAGGACCCTTTGGACTCTCCCCGTTTATCACCCTTCCCCTTTCCCATTTCTGCAGTCTCCCTTTCCCAGGGCTTGCTAGTAGTGTTGGCATCACAGCACCTATCAGCCTTGCATATCAGGAAATTACAGAATGAAGAAACAGTCCTTTGCATGCAAAACACTGTAAACATTGTATTTGTAACAAACACAAAAAACTATATTCTAGCTGGTTATTATCCATTGCCCTTATTGAAGCTGGTGCTACTCCTAACATAGCATCCTGCGCTCTGCCACAATATGGTCCAGTATTTTACATTGGGCTGGCAGCTCCTGCAGCAAGTCTCAGCCCTGCATAGAGACTTGTAGCAAGAGCTGAAGTTGGGGTCTTGTTGGGTTGGCCCACCAGCAGGCGTGGCAGCTGTTTCAGCACAGCCCTCAGCAGCTGTATGCTGCAGCATAGGTGCAGTAGGGAGGGGGGGAGGTGTAATTCTGCACCCCTTCTTCCCCCTCCATTGGGGGCATGGTCCTCCTGGTGTCCTCCCCCTCCTCAACTTCTACAGGTTGTGAGGGGAGTGGCACCGCCAAGGGTCCATCTCGGCCTCCTCCCATGCTCTCTTGGGGGCTGGCTGGTTCTGGGCAGGCTCTTCTGGGGTGGGATGGTCCTGGGTAAGCTCTGGAGGGGCAGGCTGGTTCTGGGCAGGCTCTTCAGCTTCTGGAGGTTGCCCTGTGTGTGTGTAAAAGGTTTGCAATTGAGATCAACACATCTTACTTGGCTTGCATAGTGGTACAGCTGGCTTTCGGGAGGCAGTGACAGGGACAACTGAGGGACATGTCTGAGGTGCAGCAGAGAATTGCGGAGGCAATGATATCAGAGGTATTTGTCCCCTGAGAGGGTGGCTTGGCTGTGGGCACACAGGATGGGTTCTGAGTCTGCTGGGGCCATTGTTTCCATTTTTGTCAGGGATGTGGGTGTGTGTGCATCTCCATTCCTATGAGTTCTACAGTTGAGTGGGAGATGGCAGGGGACCCTGTCGTAGCCACCGATCTGGCTACTTCTGCTGGGACTCCGAGGAGAAAGGCAATTTCTAGACATCAAGGTGAGAAACCTAGGTTTGGGGGCATCTATTTGTGGGGTGCTTTTTGTATTTTTGTTAAAAATAAAAAAGAAAACATTTCTTGTACAGCACTCTGGTTGGTGAGAACTTAATTGGGAAACCCATACAGTTTTGACTGTGGCTAATTTGACATTTAATGCACGTGGAAAGGCATTTTCGATATGACATCTAAATCCGACTTTGGACGTTTTGCTCAAAACATCCAGATATCGAATAGCAAACATGCCCATTTTCAAACCTGCAAAATGGTTATCATTTTGTTTCAAAAGTGGCCTTTTTCTAGACATTGCTGTACTCTGTTCATTTATCTTTTTTGACCATTAAAAAAAAACAAAAAACATTCAAGTGAAAAGTGCACAAAATGAAGCCATTGGGATGTAGGAGGAGCCCGCATTCTTAGTAAACTGGCCACACAAACATCCCATCAGAGCAGTTTAGGGGGGCAAACAGGGCAGCTGCCCTGGGCCCCACAGTTCCAGGGGTCCCCCATGGGCCAGCATGTCTTTCCCCTTCTCTCTACCCCCGTCTGGCATCTCCCTCACTTTCCTCTCTAACTTTAAAAGTTTTTTCTAAGCAGAGGTTTCTGTCATGGGAGCGATTCAAACATGCTACCTTCGGACTCCTTGGCACTCTCCCTCTGCTGCCGCAGTCCGCCCAGGCAGAATCAGGAAGTTGCATTAGAGGTGGGGCAGATCGCAGCAGAGGAAAAGTGCTGAGGCAGTATGTTTGAATTGCTCCTGCACCAGAAACCCTCTGCTTAGAAAAAAAGCATTTTTAAGTTAGACCGAAAAGGTGAGAGAGAGGCTGGACAGAGGTGGAGAGAAGGGGGAAGACATGCCAGCCTACGGGGTCACCCTGGAGTAGCTGTATTTGTATTAAACCGTGGGGGGGGGGAGAGGTATCAAAGAGAGGGGGAGATGCCAGATTGAGGGTGGGGAGAGGTGAAGGGGAAGAAATAATGGGCTTGGAAGCAGAAGGAGGGAGAGAGATGGTGGACAGGAGGATGGAAGGAGGCAAGAGAAAGGGACAGAAGTTGGATCCAGGGTGTGGAGGGAGGGGGATAGAGATATTGGATGGGAGGGCAGTTGGGAAGAGAAAGGAAGAGATGGTGAACCTGAGGGTGATGCGGAGGGAGGGAGAGATAGATACTGGATGAGAGGGCAACTGCGAAGAGAACGAGAGAGATGGTGGATCTAGGGTTGTGGGGAAGGAGTGATAGATGCTGGATAGGGAGGGCATTCTGGAAGAAAGAGAAAGAAGCTGAAAATGGGGATGGAAGGGAGGGAGGGAAGAGAGAGTGGACTAGACAGTGGACTAGACAGACTCACTTCCACATAGTCTAGTAAACCTCCTTGATAGTGATTCGAGCCTAAGACAATGACGGATGCGTGGAGGAGTGGAAACAGAGATTAACTAAAAATTTACATTGGAGCAGACAAGCTCTCTCCCACTCCAATCAAATTGCTTCCTGCGTATAATGGTCTAGATAGAATCACCACCACTCCAATCGACTAGACTGCAACCGACTACCGAAGCGGACTCCTGTCCATTCAAAAACTGCAGCAAAGTCTTGCTTGCTGGCTCTACGCTCTATATGCATCTCTTAGTATTATCTTGAACTGTAGTAGGACTTATTGTCTTGATTGCTGACCTTACGCTTTCTTTACATCTTATAGCATTATACTAAACTGTAGTAGGACTTACTGTCTTGTTTGCCGACTTTATTTTTTTTTTATTATTTTATTTATAAATTTTAATCACATTACAAGCATCAAAAACTTGAGTAGGAAAATCAGAAAGAAAACTTTTATATAAGAGTATATACTTAAATATTGTAATAAGTAAAGAAAAAGAATTTTATATCTTGTCTTAGACCACCAAAGTAGGAGGGTCGGTTAATTATATTTAGGAGAGAATCATAATACAAAAGAAAAAAATCACAAAGAAAGGCTTAACGCTATATCCACTGTATAATTATCCACTTATCCCTGGAACCTATACTAGATTTCTCCAAAGAGTTTCATGACAATTTTTTCTGATCGATAAATTGTTTTAAGTGAACAGGATTAAAGAAAAGATATTTAACACCCAGATATTTTATGTTGCATTTACATGGGTAATTCAAATTAAAGGTAGCTCCCAAAGCCAAAATAGCTGGTCGCAGTGCTATAAATTCTTTTCTTCTGGCCTGTGTCAGTTTGGTAACGTCTGGGAAAACCCAGATCTTCCCTCCATAAAAAGGAGTCTGTAAGTTTCTTAAGGCCATTTTTCTCACAAGATCTAAGTCTTGTTGGAATACAAACGATACCAGCAATGTTTGTCTGTCTGTTGTAGAATTCAAAGAAGTTTCCAACAGTTCTGAAACATTAAGATCTCTTTGTAAGTTCGAAGAGTCTTGTAAGTCTGCATTTGTTTTGGTTTTTGTTGGGAGATAGTAAATTTTGTTCAATGGTGGTATATCAGTTGAGGCAAATTTTAAATTTTTGATCAAATACCTTTTAAATATGTCTAAAGGCGAATACACTGGTGTTCGGGGGAAATTTAACAATTGGAGATTTAATCTCCGATTGTAATTTTCAAAGTATTCAAGTCTATGATGTATCTGTGTATTGTCCTGTATCAATTTTGAGGTAATTTCCTTCATCTTAATAGAGTCCACACTTAAAAGGTTTATCTTTTCATTCATTTCATTTTTCATATCTTTAAATGCAACATTTAAACTCTGTACATTTTCAGAAAGTTTGTCAATCTTGCCTGTTGAAGTCTTCATAGTATTGTCCAAACGCTGGAGGACTTCCCAAATCGCCTCCAGCGTAACCTTCACAGGTGGGGCGCTTGTTGTTGTTAGCTTTTCTCGAAGGGTCGCATTGCCCTTCGGCTCCGTTGTTAAGGGAGCTCCGGCAGATATTTCGACATGCTGGCCCAGCAGCGAGGCTCCTTCTCTGCTTTCCGAAGTCAGAGAATCACCTTCCAGGTCTTGTACTGTCGGCTGTAAAGGCGGGAGCTGTGTCGGGGGAGACAACGAGGTGTCTATTCCCAGGATCTCGGCGTCTCTCCGTACCGATAGATCAGCGGGACCACCCGGCGTCAAGGAAGTGGATTGCCGCATTAGGAACCGCTCCAAAGTCTGCTGGTTGGGCGTTGATGTCAGGGACGTCTGGGCTACCACCCTAACGGTTCCCTTCCTCTTAGTATGGGGCATTGCGTTGAAATAAGAAAAGTTTTTAAGGTAAGTTTTAGGAAAAAACCAAGAGGAATCAAAAGAAACTCAAGCAGCGATGGAGTAGTCACCAGCGCGAGCAGTTGTTAGCGCCGCCATCTTGCTCTGCCCCCTGTCCGTGTTGTTTGCTGACTTTACGCTTACTATGCATCCTATAGCATTATACTGAACGTTATTAGCAACTACTGTCTGCTTGATGACCCTACGCTTTCAAGGCAACTGCAGTAGGACCCATACTGCGGACTCTGACTTTTAACAACTGCTAGTAAAGAATATCCCAAAGAGAAACAAGAAAATGATTATCACCAAACTAATTCTATTAACCCCCTAATTAACCAAACACCAGCCACCCCCCTCACAAATACCAACAACATACCCACAATAATTAACCTCTTCAGATTACCTAGGCACAACTCACCTCACCAGAATAACAATAATCAAAACAATGAAAAAACTACCCCACGAGGACAAACATATCACAAAGGAAAGAAAGGACATAACAAACCTACACAACAAGAGAACAGACAACTCAAGAAAATCATCACTACCACGAACATAAAAGACCACTACCAAACAATTCAGGTGGGATACGTAAACGCCAGATCAGTAGTAAATAAAACAACAACAATAACTGATTGGATCACGGCAGACAATCTTGACCTAGTACTCATCAGCGAAACCTGGATCCACGACCACAAGGACCCCATAATCCTAGAACTCTGCCCCCCCAGGTCACAAAATTACACACTGGACAAGGAAAGGAAAAAGAGGAGGTGGAATAACAATAATTTATAGATCCCACTTCACAGTAACAACAACTGCTGAGTCTATAACACCAAAACTCGAAACTGCCTCAGTTAGAATCCACCGTGACACCCTGCTCGACCAGCTTAACATGGTCCTGTTCTATAGACCACCAGGAAATTGGCAAGCATGCCAATCAAACTTTATGGATTTTATATCGAATACATTTGTATCCAACTCCAACGTTCTCATCATAGGGGACATAAACCTACACCTGGAAGACCCTAATGCAACCAATACACGTGACTGCAAAGACTTCCTACAACTATGGGACCTCAACTTGCCTAATACACAAGCTACACATGTCAAAGGACACACAATTGACCTCATTACACACAAACTATCCTTAGACTCAAACCTTATATTAACAGATACAAAATGGACGGCCATACCATGGTCAGACCACCATAAATTAAACGTAGCCCTACAATGGCTGAAAAAAGACACGCACACCAAACAAGAATGCATAACCTACACCACTAGAGGACAGATTGATCCTGTTGCATTCTGGCAACAGATCTACAAAAATGAATGGGCAACACAGACAGGCTCCAAACACTATCTCCAAAACTGGGATGACAAATGCAGGAACATACTAGACGAAATAGCACCACTACAAACAAGAACCACATGAAGACACAGCTCAATACCTTGGTTCAACGAAGAACTGAAAAAACTAAAAACACAAGTCAGAAGACTTGAACGTGCATGGCAAAAAATGAAAAATGAACATACATTTAAAGCTTGGAAACAAATGCAAAGAAAATACAAATATACAATAAGACAAACCAAACGAGCATATTACAAAACCAAAATAGGACCAGATTACAAAGATGCACATAAACTATATCAACTCGTGAATAAATTAATAGACACCACACCGGTTACCACAGCCAGCATAGACACCCCATCGGCAGATCAACTTGCCAAATACTTCAATGAGAAAATTATAAAACTCCGATCCACATTACCACTCAACAACACCACTGATCATGAAAAATTTATGGATTGCTTGGACCCTATTCCAGGCGAATACCCAGCAGATCGAACCTGGAATGACTTCGATCTGCTAATCGAAGAAACCATCACTCAAGCACTCAACAAATTCTCCAAAACCCACTCCAAACTGGATATTTGCCCCAGTAGCCTTATAAGGTTCGCCCCCAAACGCTTCATAACAGACCTTATGTTACACCTGAACTACATGCTACAACACGGTCTTTTCCCCAAGGACAAGGGAAATATATTACTTACACCCATTCCCAAAGACAAAGAAAAAACTAAATGACACAACCAACTACCGACGAGTAGCATCCATCCCCCTGATAGTAAAACTCATATTTGGGAAAGCGAAATAAGAAATACGAAAGCGCCAAACCTCTAAGAGAAAAACTACACTGGCTTCCACTAAAAGAATGAATTGCGTTCAAAGTTTGTACCCTGGTCCACAAAATCGTTCACGGGGAAGCCCCGACCTATATGTCAGACCTTGCCTATTAGGAATGCAAAAAGATCATCACGCACATTCCTCAATCTCCGCTATCCTAACTGTAAAGGGCTAAAATATAAATCCACATTCGCGACCAGTTTCTCATACATCTGCACGCAGCTATGGAATGCACTACCAAGGGCCATAAAAACAATGCAGGACCTAACCATCTTCGAAGGCTACTGAAAACAGATCTTTTCAAGAAGGCATACCATAAACTTCCATCTTAAATACTAAATAACAACGCTATACACGATCTATACATAACCGATCTTTTACCTCATGACTGATTAACCTCTTTGATATTTATGATCAAGCACTACCACTTCAACCTTATGCTGAATAGGGACTCTCTATAATCGATGACCTAATGTACTGTATGTTACAATGTTACAATCCAACTTATTCTCAGAAACCTTCATGCAATACCATAATTTATTTTTCTTTAACACGTATGTATGCAAATGGTATATATATATATATATATATATATATATATATATATATACATATACCTTGATCTGTTCCATATATGCCTTGTTCCCTGTATGTTACCATGTATATAAGCACCTTAACGCAATACCATTTGTAATTCTGCTACCCGGAAATGGCAACCGCCATTACGGCAAATGTAAGCCACATTGAGCCTGCAAATTGGTCGGAAAATGTGGGATACAAATGCTACAAATAAAATAAATAGAGGGAGAAATGTTGAATCTGGGGATGGAAGGAAGGGATAGATGCTACATCAAGGGGGGAGGAAAGAAGAACAGAAAAAAAGAGGGAGTAATGTTGGACCTTGGGGTTGGGAAAGAAAGGAGGAGAGATGGACTCAGGGGAGATGGGCAGGAGGGAAAATAGATGGGAGAGAAAGATGCTAGGGGGTGGAGGGAAAGGGACAGGGAGATATCAGGCAATGAGTTTGGGGTGGGCTACAAGAGTGGAGAAAGGGAGAGGAGATTTTGGAAATGGTGGAACCATGTGGAAAAGTTCAAAGGGAGGTGGCAAGAAGATGAGTGAGAGGTGAATAGTCAGTACAGAGGTAGAAATGTAATGGGGAGTAGATGGAAGGAAATAGAAGGCTGGGAAAAGAGAGAGATGGGAGAGCCAGGGACTGAGAGGAGATGGAAAATTGATAGGTTGCTGAAAATTAAAAAGAAGAAGGGTGAGAGAGAGAGAGAGTGAAATTTGAGTGGACAGAGGCAGAAGAGGAAAAAAAGAGAGGAAATAGCTGAAAGGGAAAAATCAATGTTAGAGACAGGTGTAGTGAGGGAATGGAACAAGAGAAAAGAGGGGAGAAAATGAAAATGGACAGCAGACACTGGAAAGAGAATTAGCAGAAGACAGACAAGAAAGCAGAAAAAGAGAAACTGGAACCAAAATGATGGAAAAACAAAATGTCCAGACAACAAAGGTAGAAAAAATGTTTTATTTTAAATTTATTAACTGGAATATGTTGGCTTTGGGATACGTGAATCCAAGATGGTTTTTGTACTGTATTCTGTGGCATTGCCAGATGGCTGATTTGGGGGAGGGGGGGGGGGGGCTTGAGCCCAAAATGGATGGATACCAAATTTTCTTCCCACCCAAATGCAAAATATAAATACTTGAGCTGGCTGGGATCCCTCATGCCCTGTCAACTGAAGGCGTCCTCCTCCAGTCTAGAAGCCAGAAATCTCCAAGCTCTGCAGCTGGTGGCAGTATCCCCAAATTGCCACTGCCCCCCCCCCCCCCCACCATCACCACAAATGTTCAGATTTCATGAATGTGTGAAAGACAAGCATATGTGGGGAGGGGGGCTGCAGCAACAGCTCTGAAATACTACTGTCAGCTACAGAGCTCAGAGAGTTCTGGTCGCTGGACCTGAGGAGGGGAAGGAGGTGGTCATCAGCTGGTGAGGCTTGGGGAGACCCATCAGCCACAGCAAGGGAGATGTTAATTTTGTGGGGGTCTAATCATCTTCCCCCCCCCCCTCGTGGTTATGCACTGATTGTGCTCAGTACAAAAAAGAAGTGCGTTTCTATTTTTGTTTCTCCAGTGTTGCCGTTCTTGCTGAATTTAACTTCTTGGGGTTCCCAGTTCCATTTCGGTGTTCATATTTCTAATCTCTGATCCCTTGTTCTGTATTTGGTGAAGATCTGCCTGTGTTTTGTGTGTGAATAAGTCATTTAAGGTTGTTTTATGTGTGGTAGTAATGATGGGTGGTGAAATCGAGGAAGGGTACAGGGAGGAGAGGGAAATGGGGGCCTCCTCCTTAATTTATGCCCTGGTCCCAGCATGTCTAACACCGGCCCTGCCTCCAAACCACTACTACTACTACTACTTAACATTTCTAGAGCGCTACTAGGGTTACGCAGCGCTGTACAATTTAACAAAGAGAGACAGTCCCTGCTCAAAGAGCTTACAATCTAATAGACAAGTGAACGGTCGGTCCGATAGGGGCAGTCAAATTGGGGCAGTCTGGATTCACTGAACGGTAAGGGTTAGGTGCCGAACGCAGCATTGAAGAGGTGGGCTTTAAGCAAAGACTTGAAGACGGGCAGGGAGGGGGCTTGGCGTAAGGGTTCAGGAAGGTTGTTCCAAGCATAGGGTGAGGCGAGGCAGAATGAGCGGAGCCTGGAGTTGGCGGTGGTGGAGAAGGGTACTGAGAGGAGGGATTTATCCTGTGAACGGAGGTTACGGGCGGGAACGTAAGGGGAGATGAGGGTAGAGAGGTAGTGAGGGGCAGCAGACTGAGTGCATTTGTAGGTAAGAAGGAGAAGCTTGAATTGAATGCGGTATCTGATCGGAAGCCAGTGAAGTGACCTGAGGAGAGGGGTGATATGAGTATATCGGTTCTGGCGGAATATGAGCCGTGCAGCAGAGTTCTGAACAGACTGAAGGGGGGATAGATGGCTAAGTGGGAGGCCGGTGAGGAGTAAGTTGCAGTAGTCCAGGCGAGAGGTAATGAGAGCGTGGACGAGAGTTCGGGTGGTGTGTTCAGAGAGGAAAGGGCGAATTTTGCTGATGTTAAAGAGGAAGAAGCGACAGGTCTTGGCTATCTGCTGGATATGCGCAGAGAAGGAGAGAGAGGAGTCAAAGATGACTCCGAGGTTGCGGGCAGATGAGACGGGGAGGATGAGGGTGTTATCAACTGAGATAGAAAGTGGAGGAAGAGGAGAAGTGGGTTTTGGTGGAAAGACGATAAGCTCGGTCTTGGACATGTTCAGTTTCAGGTGGCGGTTGGACATCCAGGCAGCAATGTCGGATAAGCAGGCCGATACCTTTGCCTGGGTCTCCACGGTGATGTCTGGTGTGGAGAGATACAGTTGGGTGTCATCAGCATAGAGATGATACTGGAAACCATGAGATGAGATCAGGGAGCCCAGGGAAGAGGTGTAGATTGAGAAGAGAAGGGGTCCAAGGACCGATCCCTGGGGAACACCAACAGATAAGGGGATGGGGGTGGAGGAAGATCCATGAGAGTGAACTTTGAAGGTGCGGTGGGAGAGATAGGAGGAGAACCAGGAGAGGACAGAGCCCTGGAACCCAAATGAGGACAGTGTGGCAAGAAGTAAGTCATGATTGACAGTGTCAAAAGCGGCGGATAGATCCAGGAGGATGAGGATGGAGTAGTGGCCTCTGGATTTGGCAAGGAACAGGTCATTACAGACTTTAGAAAGTGCTGTTTCTGTCGAGTGAAGAGGGCGAAAACCGGATTGAAGCAGATCAAGGATGGCATGAGAGGAGAGAAAATCAAGGCAGCGGCTGTGGACTGCGCGCTCAAGTGTCTTGGAGAGGAAGGGTAGGAGGGAGATGGGGCGGTAGTTGGAGGGACAGGTAGGGTCTAGTGATGGTTTTTTGAGGAGTGGCATGACTACAGCATGCTTGAAGGTGTCGGGGACAGTTGCAGTGGAGAGAGAGAGGTTGAGGATATGACAGATGGAGGGGGTGATAGTAGGAGAGATGGTGTTAAGTAAGTTGGTGGGGATGGGATCAGAGGAACAAAGATATCCCCTATAATATATGGGTATAGTAGGTTTTTGGTGGGTTTTGGAGGGCTCACGCTTTCCAGCACTAGTTTAACAGTTAGAGTGGATTATTGGCTTGGAACCTCCTTCTCCACAATGCATGGCACCAACCATTAGGCTATTCCAGGGATCTGTCTGTTGCTCTAATAGGACTGGCTATAACATCTGAGGCTGTCATAGAGGCTGGTATGTATTGTTTCATTCACATCTTTGGGAGGAAGGAAGGGGTCAGTGAACACTTGAGGAGTAAGGGGAGGGGTCATTCCTTTATTCCTCCAGTGGTCATTTAGGGCACTTTTTTCTGGCTTAGTCATTACTAAAACAGGTCTAGCTCAAAACATCTTAGTTTTAGTCCTGGATGTTTTTGTTTTGGTCCTGTATGGGTAAAAAATGTCCAAGTCTTAGGAACACCCAAACCCAACCCACCCTTAACATGCTCTTTTGAGATTTGGACACACTGCAGACGAACAGCTTAGAAAAACATCTGGAAAATGGATTTCAAAAATACTGATTTAGATGTTTTGGCGAGAAAAACGTCCATCTGCTGGTTTCTCTTTTGAAAATGAGCTCCTAAATGTGATACCTTATTTGTTCACCAAGGTGTTGACATTATCCCCACCTACCAGCAGATGGAGGTAGAGATACTACTACTACTTAACATTTCTAAAGCGCTACTAGGGTTACACAGCGCTGTACAGTTTAACAGAGAAGGACAGTCCTTGCTCAAGGAGCTTACAATCTAAAGGACAAGTGTACAGTCAGTCAAATAGGGCAGTCAAATTGGGGCAGTCTAGATTTCCTGAATAGAGGCATAAAGGTTAGGTGCCAAAGGCGACATTGAAGAGGTGGGCTTTGAGCAAAGATTTGAAGATGGGCAAGGAGGGGGCTTGGTGAATGGGCTCAGGAAGTTTATTCCAAGCATAGGGTGAGGCGAGGCAGAAAGGGCGGAGCCTGGAGTTGGCAGTGGTGGAGAAGGGTACTGAGAGGAGGGATTTGTCCTGTGAGCGGAGGTTTCGGGTGGGAACATAAGGGGAGATGAGGGTAGAGAGGTAATGAAGGGCTGTGAACTGAGTGCATTTGTAGGTTAGAAGGAGAAGCTTGAACTGTATGCGGTACCTGATCGGAAGCCAGTGAAGTGACTTGAGGAGAGGGGTGATATGAGCATATCGGTCCAGGCGGAATATAAGACGTGCAGCAGAGTTCTGCAAGGATTGAAGGGGGGGATAGATGGTTAAGTGGGAGGCCAGTGAGGAGTAGGTTGCAGTAGTCAAGGCGAGAGGTAATGAGAGAGTGGACGAGAGTTTGGGTGGTGTGCTCGGAGAGGAAAGGGTGAATTTTGCTAATGTTAAAGAGAAAGAAGCGACAGGTCTTGGTTATCTGCTGGATATGCGCAGAGAAGGAGAGGAAGGAGTCGAAGATGACTCCGAGGTTGCAGGCCGATGAGATGGGGAGGATGAGGGTGTTATCGACTGAGATAGAGAGTGGAGGAAGAGGAGAAGTGGGTTTTGGTGGAAAGACGATAAGCTCGGTCTTGGCCATGTTCAGTTTCAGGTGGCGGTTGGACATCCAGGCAGCAATGTCGGATAAGCAGGCCGATACTTTGGCCTGGGTTTCCGCAGTGATGTCTGGTGTGGATAGATAAAGCTGGGTGTCGTCAGCATAAAGATGATATTGAAAACCATGCGATGAGATCAGCGAGCCCAGGGAAGAGGTGTAGATTGAAAAAAGAAGGGATCCAAGGACAGATCCCTGCGGAACTCCAACAGAGAGCGGGATGGGGGTGGAGGAAGATCCATGAGAATGTACTCTGAAGGTACGGTGGGAGAAATAAGAGGAGAACAAGGAGAGAACAGAGCCCTGGAACCCAAATGAAGACAGTGTGGCAAGAAGTAACTCATGGTTGACAGTGTCAAAAGCGGCGGATAGGTCGAGGAGGATGAGGATGGAGTAGTGACCTTTGGATTTGGCAAGATACTGATCGTTTACAGTGACATCACCAGTATAAGGGGGCTAGTGCCAGTTGCCATGGAGGTTTTATGACAGGAGATGCCATGAGCCTATTTGGCCCATTCTGTGGGCTGAAGCTAGTGTGCCGAGCTTGCTGTCATATTGAGTGACCCCAAACATTCACAGACGCTATTGAAAACAATAGCAAATTTGTATGGTTTATACTTGTTTTAGTAAACCTCCTTGGATTTGCATTCTGTGTATTAGGAGGGGATCAGGGTGTGGTGGGGGGGGGGGGGGATGTAAGGAGAGTTGGAAGTGGGGTTTGGGGAGTTTTATTCAAAATGTTTTTGTCATTGCTCAAGAGCTTGCTTTGTTATTTGCAGTTCAGTATTATGGATTTCAGTGCTGTGCTATATGCCTTTATTTTTACTTATGATGACAATAAAGATATTTCTACATAAAAACAATATCAAGTTCTTATGGTTGCCTATGTGTGGATTTTTTTTATTTGACAGCTACCCATATGTAGATATATATCATGAAATAACATTAAAAATCATTAAAACAGCATAAAAAATTGTTGTAGCTGGTAGAAACAGCAGTAATAAACTCTGTATTTCATGCTAATTTTTCTACACTGTTCTATAGAATACAGTAATACATGGCCAGATCTCAGTGAGGATATCCTGTTTCCTGATGGGTTCATCTTAACTGTTGTTGGAATCTGCCTTGCTGTTTTGACAGTTATGGTAACATGAACAGCAGGGTACTACAGTAAATAAACTTACCAGTTAACTATCGTATCATATAACTTTTGAAAAAAAAATTACCAGTATATGGTAAATAAACATATGCAGAAGGAAAAGCACAAACTTTTGAAAAACAAAATTAAGCTATTAGTATTCAATTACGATATACGGTACTGTATATGATTCCTCACAAGTTGAGTCATCATTGTTAGAGCTTGTTGACTCATCACTCTTGGAATCACAGTCACCTTCGGCGTCTTCCCATAACAGATCATCTTCTGTACCATCAAGTGCATTTGTTAAATGAGTGCTGCACTATATTTTCTGGAACTTTTTTCCATGCAGCTGACACCCACTCTGCAATTTTTGAAGAAGGTGCTCTCTTGATGGTCCCAGAAGGCGTCAAGGGAAGGTAGTCAGAAAATAACAAGATCTCATATTCTTCTCTTCAAACGTCTTTAAATGGCTTGTTCACTGAAACATCAAGTGGCTGAAGCTGGCTTGTTCTACCACTTGGATTAACTACCAAATCACAATTGTTTTATTTCAGGCTGTTCTTTATTCTTTCAGACAGGTGTCCTCTGAATGCATCAACAAAAAGCATTCTATGTGGTTTGTGAAGAGCCCCTGGCCACCTATTCCAGACAACTTTCACCCAATCTTCCATTATTTCAGCTGTCATACAAACATTTTTTGTGTGTGCACGTACAATTACATCTGTTGGCAAAGTTTCCGTTTTTTGAATGGTTTTCCTGATAAGAATCAAATAAGGAGGAAGCATTTGGCCATCAGCTATTATACATAACATAACAGTGATATACCGTTTTTTGTAAACTGTAGTTTTTATTTTGACTTCTTTAGAACCTCTTGGATTAACAATGTAATGCGGCATATCAAAGAACACGGGGGCTTCATCACCATTACCTACTTGACTAAATTCGTGTTTGTAATTGAATAACGTAATTTAAAGCTTGTGAGTTTTTCTTTGAAATCTGTAGGAAGTTTTTGGGCAGATTGACGTTTGTCACCTTAATGCAAATCCTTCCCTAAGCATAAATCAATCCCAGCAACCTGTTGAAGCTTTAAAATTCTTTATTCCAAGTGAATTTGCAGCTTCCATGCCTTAAAATGAATCATTTGGCATGTGATTAGTAGACATTTGGATCGTGCTTCAGTTACGAACTGTAAAACTATATCATCAATTTTGAGGTGTTGTCCTTTTTTTGAACCCGTAAGGTACTTTGTTCTAGCTTTATTTATTTATTTATTTTTAGCATTTGTATCCCACATTTTCCCACCTATTTGCAGGCTCAATGTGGCTTACAATTGTTCCGTAATGGTGATCACCAATTCCGGAAAAGAGAAATACATAGTTACAATTTTAATTAATTAATTAAATTAATTTTAATTGATTTTACAATGCAAAAATTAAATTTTGATGTTTTTTGTTGCCATTGGTGAATATTATCTTCACTAATATCAATTTTTTTCTCTGCACTCCTGTTCCCATTCTGTCCAGCATATAAAATTACCTTTCTTTTTATTGATGCATCATAATGCACTCTTACAGACATTGTAAGGGACTTTGCAGGTTTTTGCAATTGTTTGCAGTTCAAGGTTCAAAGTGCAGTGTTACCATATGCAATGGAACAAGCTTGCTTTACATCTGTTACTACATCAAAGAATTGAAGACCAGATATTCACCAAGTAGGAAGCTGTACAAAATTTATTGTTATAGCAACCCCAAAACTAGAAAAAAATAAATATTATTACACTAGTAAAAAAGGTCCGTTTCTGAGAGCAATGAAACGGGCGCTAGCAAGGTTTTCATCGAAATGTGTATGTTTGAGAGTGAGTGTATGAGAGACAGAGTGAATGTGCAAGTGTGTGTGTGTATGTGTGAGAGAGTGAGACTGTCTGTGTGAGAGTGTGTGTTCGAGACAGAGAGTGTGCCACAGGGGTCCCCCCTCCATGTGTTGGCGTCCTTCCCGCTCCCCCCCCCCTGTGTTTCCTTTACCCATATCCTTCTCCCCCCTCCTCCCCCCCCGGCCTGCAGGATTGTGAGCCCTCTGGCGGCGTTTTTCTGCATCGTAGCGTGTATGTTTGAGAGAGTGTGTGTGAGAGTGAGTGTGTGAGAGAGAGTGAATGTGCGAGTTTGTGTGTGACAGAGTGAGCGTGTGTGTGGAGTGTTTGTGCGAGAATGTGAGTGTGTGTGTGTGAGAGGGAATCGCAGCTTCAGGGTGTTGGCCCCCCCTCCCTTAGCCTTTCAGGATGGTGGTCCCTCCGTCGGCCGGCGTTTTTCCCCCTCCCCCCTTCCTGCCCTCCCCCTTCCCCTTTCCCTCCTCGCAGGTTCAGGTTTGAGTGCCCCCCCCTTCCAGTGCCTTTGAGGGTCGTGGCGCTCCCTCCGACTGAAGCTGTCTCCCTTCCTGGCACGTTCAGGCAGGCAGGCAGGCAGGCTGGCTCCCTGCGTGTGTCCAACGTTTAGGCTGCCTGCGTCGCTCCCTCCGTGTCTCTGAATTTGTGCGGGGCGATGGGAGTCCTGCGGAGTTGGGAAATGGCTGCCGAGGGGCAAGGGGAGTCAGATCGCGTGTCGCCGATGCTTGCGTCCCCGCCTGCCTCCCTCCGACGTTGTGCGGGCGATGTTAGTCCTCCGGAGGTGGGAAATGTCCGCCGAGGGTCAGAGGGAGATGGCGTTTGGCCGATTGTAATAGCGCCGCCCTCGACGTCATGACGTTATGACGCGAGGGCAAGCCAGACACTCCAGGCCAAACCGGATATCTCTGGTGCCTCAAGTTTCCGGCTTGAGGCTTCATGGAACGTTGGAGGTGCCTTTTATTATATAGAGAAGATATGGTTGACAAGGAGGAAAAGGTCTCATTGAACACCTAGTCTGTTTCTCCAGTCTTTTGATTTAAGGAGCCTAATTTGAGAATTTTGGTGATAAATATAATCATTGACTAAAAACCTCCAAAACCGTGCAAGATAACTAGTGGTGCTTTAAAAAATAAGGCGATGTGATAATTATCTCCTGCTCTATCAATCCCAACAGACATCCGTTTCGCCGTCGCTTTGTCATGGGAAAGAGCTTGAGAGTAGCCTCACTTGCCTGCTTCTGTTTACTGCAGTGCGTTGTGTGGGAATACCTAATGGGCTCATTACCACTATTTTAATATAGTGTGTACCCATGTTTACCAAGTGAGTTAACTTGTGCACTGAACTCCTTTGTGCATTGAGCACCCAGTAACGTGTGTGTCCACTTCACGATAACCACGTGCTTCTGCCTCAGAGTACTCAAAAAGCCAAGAATTCAACTTCCTGGAAGATGAAGTGGAATTTTAAGTAGCTATATAGAGCTTGGGTCCATGCAGCTGTGTTGACACTTTTTCTGGAACCTTGACTGACATTCAACTTCATGTATTGAATCAAAGGTCACAAGCTACGGAGACAATTTATTTATTAGATTTTGCTCACACCTTTTCCAGTAGTGGCTCAAGGTGAGTTACATTCAGGTACACTGGATATTTCTCTGTTCCAGGAGAGCTCACAATCTAAGTTTGTACCTGAGACAATGGAGGGTTAAGTGACTTGCCCAAGATCACAAGGGGCAGCAGTGGGATTTGAACCAGTCACCTCTGGATTGCAAGACCGGTGCACTAACCACTAGGCCACTCTTCCACACCAAGGCATTCAGGGGAGGTTGTTCAAAACTAACGCCAGCGCTGAGAACTGGTTAGGGCTTGAATTGTGTGAGGAATGCTCCAAGGGCTGGAGCGTGGGTGTTAAAGTGTGCACTAAACATTGATGCAAATTGTACTGAAATGCATTTAAATGGATATAAATTAGATCAGCTAGTATTCCTTCACAATGCTCAGAGGGCAGCGCTGCAATGCCCAAAGCAAATGCTGGTCTATAATGCCAAGAACTTACTGCCAGCTCTGGGGCAGTGTTGAGGGGTTTGGGGGAGAGGATTTCCTATTAATTTCTCACATTAAACTGCCCGGTCTTTTTTCTTTTGGAAACAGAAGGAAGCCCATGTAGCTGGTAATCGCTGATAGTGAGAAACAAATGTTTGTGCAAGTCCGAGCAAAAGCGAAAGTCAAAGCACACATCGGCGCCTGCTTTTCTGCCTTTAAATATGAGCCTTTCAAAAATGTAAGTGCAAACAAATTTTTGAAAAGCTCATATTTAAAGCCACAGAAGAACAGCACCGATGTGTGTTTGCACTTCCAGTTTTGTCTGGGCATGAGCACAGGAGCCACTCTTACCGCGAAACGTTTATGCACATGCATCAGGCATGTTCTTCCCTTTCTTTTAAGTTTAATAGTGTGAATTATCCGTGCATAAAATTTGAATGACATTTGCTTTGAGCATTGGTTAGGTAATTTTCTGCATTATTGTTGCGCTGTGGGGTTTGCATTGTGGGCTTTAGCACCGGGGCTTTGAGCATCTGCCCCTCAGATGCTATAGGAACACAGTATAACTCAAATGTACAGAATCTGGGAGCTGCAGGACAGAATATTACACTAGAGAGTTGGTGCTGGGGAAAAGAAATTCTTCAGTTCAACTGTTCTTAAGCCAAAATACCCCCTGCTCCTTCTGCTAACTGGGCAGGATATTGAGGCCCATTCACTGGTAGATGGATTTCACAGATCCTGTTAACCTTTCCTTCCCTCCCTGGCTCCAAGCCATTCAGCTCAATTGTTTCTTCTCAGACAGAGATTATTCCCTGAGGTCCTCCTCTCTTATCTTTACAAAAACAAACAGTGTGTCTCCTAAGGACTTGCTGAGTTGTTACAAAGACAACATAGAAATGACTGATGAACTTGACAGGCTCTGAGGAGCTTGCTGATACTACCTGGCAGCCTAGGGGTGGGGCATTGCCAGACTGGAAAATCCTGGGGGGGGGGGGGGGGGGGGGGGGGGGGGGGGGGGGGGGGGGGGGGGGGGGGGGGGGGGGGGGGTTGAGCTTTCCAGCTCTCTGAAATGTATGCCTCTGGCTGTAGGAGCTGTTGTAATATTTTCTGTGCTGCAATTTCATAAGTAGGGTTATCAATAGAAATCAAACAAAATAAAACATGGAAAAGAAAATAAGATGATACCTTTTTTATTGGACATAACTTAATACATTTCTTGATTAGCTTTCGAAGGTTGCCCTTAAGAGTGGACTAACACGGCTACCACACTCCTCTACATAAGTAGGGTTAAATTAATGCAGTTTTAATCTTTTTATGTATTTATGCATTTTAAGAAAAAAGGTGAGGCATGCCTAAAATATTACATACAAAAAAGGAAAAAGTAAAAAAAAAAAAGAATAGACAATTACATCTTGTACCACCAATTAAAAAGAAAAGAAAATAAATAGGGGTCCAAGGAAAATCTCTGGAGGCTGGGAGAATCCCACCCTGCCTTAACTAAGAAGCCAAAAAAATTCTGCAGGTCGTGAAAAGCAAAATATACATCCCTAAACTTAGCACAACACATGCAAGGACATTTTGGGCAAAAGGAAGTTCCCAGTGCACTGTGCAGCACTGCTGAGAGCTGTTGCCATGTAGCTTCCATTACTGCCACCACACCTACAAAAAGCCTCCTCTGTTGCTGGGCCTACAGGCCTCTACTGCAGTCAGCATTGGGCCTTAATTCCCCATCAGTAGCTTACCAAGGGCTGGGCGGTCCACCCTGGGTGAGGCAGCAATGGGGTGCACACAGCTGTCGGCTCTGCTGCTTCTTCCCCCTCCAACATTACTTCCTGTTCAGTGGCAGGGAACTGGCAGAGCCAAAAGCCACATGGCTGCTCTGCACACCCCTTTGCTAGGAGGAAAGGTGATGGGGTGATGCACTTCGGGGAGGTGTGACAAGCTTCACAGGGGAGGGTGTGATGCGCCTTGGAAGAGTGACAAGCCAGGGGGGTGCCGCAGCAACCCGCCCCGGGTGGCAAACAAGCAAGGTATGCCGCTGTTTCCCATCCAGGAGTCACAGGCCCTAATGCACAAAGCTTACCGTGGTTGCAATGTTTGCTTTAGAACAGCTGTAACCAGTCTAAAGCAAATGTTATGTAGCATGTAATGCACAGAGTTTTGCATGGCTCAAACTGTTTGCCATAGCAACTACCGAGAATCCTATGCAAATATATTACAATTAGCTCATTAGTATATAATGAGCATTCCATGTGATGCACAGAAATGAGCTAGATTTTACAGCAGGGCAGGAGCTGTCAGAGAGGAGCCCTCCTCATCCATGTTGGCAGCTCCTGCTCTGACCTGTCCAGTTTTGTTCTCTCTTCAGCCTCTGGATCAGCCCCCCCCCTCGGCATAGTATAGGGGTACTATTACAGTGACAAGTACAGTAAAGAAGTATCGGTAAATAGGTTGGGGTGATTCAGACAAAATGTTAGGTTGTGATCATGCGTCGGGGTTGAAAACTGTCCGTTTCCTGATTAAAATGCCATATTTCATTATTCGGTGTTTATGTCAGATACTTTGGGGTATGCCTTCTTGTACAGGTGAGTTTTTAGGGTTTTTTCGGAATTCTAGATGATTATTCGTAGATTTCAGGCGTTTTGGTAGAGAATTCCAGATCTGTGTGCATATGTAAGAGAAATTTGACGCGTATATTGATTTATACTTCAGGCTTTTAGAGCTTGGGAAGTGAAGAGTTAAGTACGTTCTGGCTGATTTAATTATGTTTCTAATTGGTAAGTCGATTAGTTCAGACATATAGCTCAGAGCTAATTGCAACGTGAAGTGCATAAGTTCTAAGTCGCATAGTTGAAAGGGGGCATTGACATGGACATGGAATGGGCGAGTTGTGAGCATTTCTAAAATCTATGTACGTGGTTATAGAATACACCCTGTCCATTCATAATGTATTCATCGACATTTACACCGTTTTACTTGGCATAACTGCCCGTGACTAAATTTAGTCACATGGACAGGTGCTCAGCTTATTCTATAAACCACATGGAAATATAGCATATTCTATAAAAGTACACCTACATTTAGGTGTACTTTATAAAATACGCCTAGGCATATTTCGCTTCGGTGCTGATTTTTTAGGCCTGATATATAGAATCTAGTTCTAAATGACTTTGGTCATACATTATTGAATAGTGCCTAGCACTTATACGTGTGACTGCAATTATTGGCAGGGGCGTAGCTAGGTGGGGCCACAGGGGCATGGGCCCCCACAGATTTAGCCCTGACTCCCTCTACTTTCGACTCCTGCCACCGCCGCCAACCTTCCCCCGCCGCCACCAGGTACCTTTGCTGGCAGGGGTCCCTAACCCCCGCCAGCCTTAGTCTTCTAGTGGAGGAGTGGCCTAGTAGTTAGAATGGTGGACTTTGGTCCTGGGGAACTGGGTTCAATTCCCACTGCAGGCACAGGCAGCTCCTTGTGACTCTGGGCAAGTCACTTAACCCTCCATTGCCCCAGGTACAAATAAGTACCTGTATATAATATGTAAGCCACATTGAACCTGCTATGAGTGGGAAAGCGCGGGGTACAAATGTAAGAAAAATAAAAAAATAAATAAAAATTCTTCAGCGCCAGTCTCCGGCGCATTCACTGATCTGTGCTGTGAGTCCTGACTGACGTCATGCATGCAAGTCCTACACGGTCACGTTCACATGCATGCAGGACATCAGTCAGGACTCACAGCACAGATCAGCGAACGGGCTGGAGACCAGCGCTGAAGAAGACTAAGGCTGTGTGTGTGTGTGGGGGGGGGGGGGGGTTGGGGACCCCCGCCAGCAAAGGCACCTGGCAGTGGCAGTGGGGAAAAGGCGGCGGCGGGGGGGGGGGTCAGCGGCTGGGGGAAGTAGGCTAAAATGTGCCCCCCCATCTTGGGCTCTGGACTCCCCCTCCCGCCGAGGTCTGGCTACGCCAGTGGCGTAGCAAGGGGGGGGCAGTGGGGGCAGTCCGCCCTGGGTGTCAACAGGTGGGGGGGTGCATCCATCCACCCCCCCCCTCGGTGCAGCGCCTCCCCCCCGACACGGTCCCCACCTGCCTACGAGCTCCATCCATCTGCAGCGCTGCTGTAAAGAAGAAATCGCTTCGTCGGCCCTTCCCTCACTCACTGTCTCCCGCCCTCTGACATAACTTCCTATTTCCACAAGGGCGGGACACAGTGAGTGAGGGAAGGGCCGACGAAGCGATTTCTTCTTTACAGCAGCGCTGCAGATGGATGGAGCTTGTAGGCAGGTGGGGACCGTGTCGGGGTGGCGCTATGCCTGGGGGGGGGAGTGTCGACGCTGGTGGGGAGGTGTCGTGTTCGTCTGCACCCGGGGGGGGGGGGGGTGCAGCGGCGATCCGCCCCGGGTGGCAGCTGCCCCCGCTACGCCCCTGGGTATTGGTGCCTCTGATATGCGTCAGTGCTATTATTGCATAAAGTATGTACATATTCAGCACTTACCATTACACACCGAGTTATAGAATGAGGGAGTGAGTGTCTGCGTGTGGCCCTGTCTCTGAGCCCAAGGAGTGAGGAACATGTCTGCTAGAGAAATCTCTATGTAAAAAGCAATTATGTTTAAGTATGATTTATGTTTATAAAAATTTGATGGATCACTTTTTTAACATATAAGTCAAAACGATTTACAATTAAAATAAAATCAAAAGATTAATAATAGGCAAGGAAAGCCAAAAAAATATAGGAAAAGAACACAATCAAACCAGAAACCAATCACCAGAAACTGCACCAGCCATGTGCTACCCCCAGTGGCTTACTGAGTAAACACTTTGGTATAAAGATAACTCTTTAACCTAATCTTAAAGGTTTTTAAAGAAGGTTCAGATGTAATGTCCAGAGGGAGGTTGTTCCAAAGAAAAGGAGCCATAAAATAAAAGGCTCGTTTCCGTGTCACTTCCCAATGGGCTTGTCTTGGACTTGGCAAGATGATGAGCCTATGATCATTCCTAGAGCATAGGCAATGAGCAGGTGTATAAGGAGTAGTCAACTGTGCCAGATAATCCGGAAGTCCTGTGTGAATAGCTTTATGGGCCAAAGTCAAAATTTTAAATGGAACACGTTCTAGCACTGATATGTGCGTGTTTCATCCGGTGCTGCTTTATGCATGAGCTGAAACCAAGATTGCAAATATTTTTGTGCAAATCTTAGCTGAATACTTACCCTCCTGAACCGTGCAGTTTTACAGTTGACAAATTGGGGGCAATTCTCAAATATTTACCTCAAGTTAGGCGCAGTGGTATAGCTGGACCTTTTTTTGGGTGGGCCCACAGTTAAGATGGGTGGGTTTTCCAACCCCCCCCCCCCCCCCTCCCCACCATCACCACTACCTTTGTTCTGCATCTCTTCCACTCCTGGATACAACATTCCCCCCTCCCCCCAACTACCTTATGTGATCAGGCAGGGAGCGAGGGTCACGCAGCGGGGGAACTGGGAAGGGGGAAGTCGCTTGGGTACCCTAGACCACCCCGGAAGGACAGAGTCGAAAGGGCCAGAATCAAAGGTGCAGGGCCAGTGCAGGAAAGCAGCCTGTCTCCTTCACCATTGAGGGCAATGAAGCTGAAGGACTACAAGTCCCAGCAGTCCTTGAGAGAGAGAGGCAGGTAGGATGAGGAAGTGTTACCCGTACTACGAGTCCCAGAATCTAGGGGAAAGGAGGAGGATCTGGGAGGGCTGGATGAACCAAATAAGAGACTGCTGGGAGAGGGAGATAATGGTGATGGGATGTAGCTGGTAAAGAGGGCTGTAGAGGAGCCCATGGACTGGCAGTCTGGAGAGGGAGAAGAAGGATTGAAGAGAGAGGAGCCTTCAGAAGGAGAGCCCAATGGACATTTCTGCCTTAGCACAAGCTAAAGGAGGGCAAGTAAGAGGGCTCCTGGCCACATGGTTTGATGACTTCATGAAAGAGGGAAAGAAGTGGCTGCAGAAGCACTCCAGCCAGGGATGAGGGTTTTCAACTGGGATCAGGAGGGGGGGCTGTCAGCTGCTACAGACTGACAGAGGTTGGGTGGGACCCCTTTCATCTCCCAGGAGTACTGAGAAGGGAGTGAAGGGAAAGTTGAAGCAAACCCTTCTAACTGTGTGTATCAAAACTGTGTTGGAGAAAATAAATAAAGTGGAAAAGAAATACTGTTGGTCTGGAGTTGGTCAATTCAGGACAAGGGGATTCCTGGGAGGGACAGGCACGGGAGGGCTGTGACTGTGCTTGTCTCCTGGCAAGAGGCCTGCTCAGCTGGGAAGTTTGAGGAATTGTAGTGACCTGAGGATTACAAACAGTGGTGTGCTGGAGCAGGCTCTCACAGGCTCGCAAGAGCCGGTTGTTAAGTTTTTAAGAATTTTGGGAGCCGGTTGTTAAAGTAAGGCCCTCCATGGCTACTTTAACAACTGGCTCCCAAAATGTGGGCTTGGGCCCCCTGCTGAATTCTCTTTTCCTTTATTGGTGGGAATGCTGAGCCCTGCCAGCCAAGTAAATAGACTGCTGCTGCTCCTCGCTCTTTGTTTCCAGCTCTGAGCAGCAGGCTGGGACTTATCAAGCATGTGAAAGAAGTTCCAGCATGCTGCTCAGAGCAAGATGTTGGGAGTGGTGGCAGTCCATTTATTGGCTGCCAGCAAAGGTATGCCTAGCGTGCCCGCACGAAGGGAGGGAGGAGAGGGAGGAGAGAGAGGCAAGTGGGAGAGAGGCGAGCGATATGAGTGCAGTTGAACTTTTATGGTGAGCCAGACAATGGCGTAGCTAGGGTATTTGACACCCAGGGCCGGTCATTTTTTAACACCCCCCTCCAAAATCCAGTACTAGGCATACCAAGAATACAAACACTCGGGACCTATAGAGCAATCCTACCATACCATAAGCAATAATTTCTATGAGTCACACAAGGAAAAGGAAAGCATCTTAAACACTACAGTGAGCACTAGAACATCAATTCACCTATTTTAAAACAAAACCAGCCAGAATAGTACAGATCCTCGATTGTGCACAGTCAGTGCCAACTGAAATCCATGTCTTTTTCACAGACACAGATACACCCTAATCCACTATAGAATAAGTAATCATAAACTTTCTATTTAGACAAAAATTAAACTGAACCCCAAGATGCCAGATTCTGCATACAATGCAACACCACAGAAACAGAAAATGTCCCCTAGTACTGTGCAAAATATAGACAGATGTAAATTTGAAAAAAAAAACTAACAAATACTAATCATCACTTACAAATTAACAAATAAAAATAAAACAAATATAGAAAATAAAATAATACCATTTTATGGACTAATACATTTAGCTTTCAGAGGCCAAAACCTTCTTCCTCAGGTCAATGCAGTATACTGCTATTACAGTATCCTGTCCTGACCTGAGGAAGGGGGTTTTGGTCTCTGAACGTTAGTCAAAATGTATTAAAATTAGCCCATAAAAAGTACCTTATTTCCATGTTCTATTATAAACATTTATTAACACAGCTACAATACTACTTTATCCTAAAGCAAAAAAAGAAAATATATATTTTATTTACAGTTGTTGTCTCTGGTTTCTGCTTTCCTCATCTTCTCTTCACGCTCCCTTCCATCCAGCATCTGCCTTCCCTCTCTTCCAGCCATCCTGTGTCTGTCCTCTTTCTCCTGTCCCCTCCATCCACCATCTGCCCTCTCTCTCTCTGCCCCTTCCAACCACTATTTGACCTCTCTCTCCCTTCCATCTAACGTCTGCCCTCTATCTCTGCCCCTTCCATCCACCATCTGCCCCTGTCTGCCCTCTCTCTCTCCCCCTTCCAACAACTTTTCTGCTCTCTCTACCCTTCTATCCACTGTCTGCCCTTTCTCTCTGCCCCTTCCATCCACCATTTGCCCTCCCTCTCCCATCCATCCAGCATCCAGGGTCTGCCCTTCCTCTCTCTCCATTCCGTCCATGATCTGCCCCCCCTTTCTCTCTTTTCTCTCACCCCTCTTTTCAACCCCCAGTTCCAGCCCACTTCTCCCACCTGCCCCCCTTTTCATCCCCCAGTTCCAGCCCCACTATCCCACGGTTCCCCAGTTTCCGCTCCTAGTTTCAGCCCAGCCCTTTTCTCCCACCAGTCTTGAGCTTCAGCCCCAGCCACTTTCTCCCTGCCCCCTTTTCAGCCCCTAGTCCCATAGATTTAGCCCCTACCCCTTTTCAGCCCCGGTTCCAGTACTAGCCCCTTACCCCACCTACCCTCTTTTTCAGCCCCCAGTTCCAGTCCCCTTCATCCATCTGCCTTGCATTATGGCCCCCCTTTTCAGCCCCAGACCATTCTCTCATCTGCCCTCCTTTTCAGTCCCAGACCCACCTGCCCCTGCCCCAGGCATGGCCGTATTCTCCCTCCTGCCCCCTTCTCAGACCCCAGTTCCAGCTCCAGCCCCCTTCTTTCATCTGAGCCCCCCCCCCCCGACCCAGTCCCCAACTGCCTAGCCTCAGCTCTTTCAACAGCACTTTTTTCTCTGCCACCCGGCAGGGCCACTGAGAGACTGAGCCAGGCCAGGGTAAGGCCGCCTCACCGCCCGCCGCCACTCCCCCAATCACTACCACTGTCGCCGCAGTCCACGGTCTCCACCCGCCACCCCCAGCCCTGTTGACAGCCCCCCTCCATCCGTCACTGGGAGGGCAGGACACAGTGAGGGAGGGCCCGAAGAGAGGCGATCTGCTGATTTCACACGGAGGTGAGGCGCTGCCGATTTGAATGCAGGGGGCACGGTGGCGGACGGAGGGGGGCTATCGATGGAGCCAAGGGTGGGCAGGGTGAGACTGGGGACTGCAGTGCTGGTGGCCTGGGAGCAGGAGAAGGAGAGAGACCTCGGTGCCAGGCCCCCCTTGGAGGCCCGGGCCCATGGAATTTTGTCCCCCCTGCCCCCCTCTCGGCGGCCCTGCCACCCGGCCCCCTGCATTTTAAAAACTTCAGAATCGGCGGTGCAGCATCTCGCATCTGCCTGTGAAAGAAGCAGATCGCCTCATCGTCAAGCCTTCCCTCACTGTGTCCCGCCCTCGCGGAAATAGGAAGTTACATCAGAGGAGGGTGGGACACAGTGAGGGAAGGCCTGACGACGAGGTGATCTGCTTCTTTCACAGGCAGACTTGAGGCGCTGCACCGCCGATTCCTAGATTTTTAAGATGCAGGGGGCCGGGTGGCAGAGAGAAGGGGGCTGTCGAGGGATATGAGGGTAGGCAGGTGGGGAATTGAGACTGCAGCGCCAGCGGTCTTTGGGTCAGGAGCAGTGGGAGCGGAGCACCACCCTTCATGGGACCACCCCCACTGCCCCGCCCTTGGTACGCCACTGGAGCCAGACAGGGCAAGCCTGAGTCAAGAATGGGTGGGCCTGTGCCCACCCATGCCCAACCATAGCTACTCCACTGGTTAGGAACTGGGTTAATGGATGCTAAGGACCTAAATTCTATATATGGAGCCTAAAAAATCAGTGCTGAAAAATTGCTATTCTATAAACTGCACTTAAAGGGTCCCTTTTACTAAGTGGCAGTAAGCCCAACCTGGGCTTACCATTCGCTAAACAGAAAGTACTGCCGGGCTACCACAGCAGCCTAGCTGTACTTCCCACCCCTTGCACACCGTAATATCTGGGGCTACAAAAATATATTTATTTATGTAGCATCGGATAGTATACCCGGCAGTAATCAGGCCGTGCCGCGTGCTGCTCAGTTACCACCGGGTTAGCACGGGAGCCCTTACGCCACCATAAATGGGTGGCGGTAATGGCTCCCCCCGACAATGGCCATGCTTTACTTGCCACACAACCATTTCCTGCAGGAAAGAGAAGACTTCCCTTTTACCCGCTGCGAGTAATAGGGGGCCTCAACGGCATGAGAAACATGTTCGGACACCAGGCGCAGATCGCCTTTTGCCACAGCTTGGTAATAAGGGTCCCAAAGGTTAGATGGTGGTTTATAGAATAGTACTTATGCCTGGGAAGCGTGCCTAACTTTTGGTGCGGCCATTTGTACCAACTAATGTGGTGCAAATGCCTGGTGTAAATTTCGGCACGGATTCCCTGTTCTATAACTACACGTATAAAATAAAAGGATGCTCCCGATCTACCCATGACCCTCCCATTTTCACACTCCCTTTTTTGACCTGCATAAACTCTAGGCACAGATCCCGTGCCTAAATTTATGCTCATACATTTTAATTCTAATTAGTGCCAAGAATTGCTTGTTAAGCCAATTATAGCACAGATGAACTCATTATTCAATTAAATTGCGTGCACAAATTGGGTACATAGCCCAATTTGCACTCGGCAATTTTTGGTGCTTTTTGTAGAATTCGGGAGTAAATGCAAATTCTGTATCAACAATTACACGCATATTGCTATTATAGAATACGAGCATAAGTTCACATTCACAGTGCCTAATGCTACCTCATTGGCTGGTGTCAATGCTCATGCCTAGATGCTGTCAGTTATGTACACAAGTGACAGTATCTGTACCCCTGATCTGCCCATGCCTCTCCCACATCTGTATTCCTTTGCAGTCGTGCATTATGGAGTTTACGTGTAACTGCAAATTAGTGCCAATTAACAGCAATTATAGACAATAATTGATTATTAATGCCAATTAACCTCTAAATTAAACAAGTTACGCACATAACTGACATGATTCTATCACTTTACATAGCCACTTTGCGTATAAGGGGCCCTTTTACTAAGCTGTGGGAAAAAGTGGCCCGCGGTAATGTAAGCGCATCTTTTGGGCATGCGCCCAGGCCAGTTTTTGCCATGTCCTGGAAAAAGGACCTTTTTAGGGGCCAGAAAACAGACGTGCAGCAAAATAAAAACCAGTGAGCATCCCTTTTCAGCCTGAGACCATACCACCGCTCACTGTCTTAGTAGTAAGGTCTCATGCGCTATCCAGGTAGTAAGCATGCAGCACACACCCACTGCCATTTACACCAGGTAAGCACCACATGGTAGAAAATAGAAAAGTATTTTTCTGCTGCGTGTTTTCAGTGCATGCCCAATTCAGAATTACCACCCGGGGCACGTGGTAGCCGGGCGGAAATGCTGATTTGGCACACGCAGGACGCATGTAGGCCTTAGCATAAAAAAAGCCCCTAGCATAAAACTGTGTATTGTAAATTTATGAAATGAGGGGAGATGTGTTTTCCTGCACCTGTCTCAGGACCTATGCCACCCCCTGAAACCTGAAAAGCAAACAAACAGGAAAAAGCTGAACCAGTCTTCATGCTCAAAGAATTGTTTTCATTCCACGAATAAACACATGAGAAATCACTACTACTTTTCACTATATAATTTAATGTAGGGCTATCACATTAATGGAAAATCAAAGACAAACACAAATTAATACATAAACATGTATAATAAATTCATAATAAGTTATAATACAAAATATCAGTAATGCAAAAGTGTGAGTCAGCAAAATAACGCTGATATTGAAGAGAGTAACTCACTGTATACGCTATAGCCCTGTAGTTTTCCAAGCGTGATATGTAAGATGATCGTGCTGCTGGTATTTCCCACCTGTTTTCATTTGTTTACTCTGTCAGTTGTGATGCTGACATTTTCTAAGCTCTCAAACATTCATTGCCCTAAGCTTTACGTGCTCACTCATCTTTAATTTAAATTCTACTCAATCATGTTAGTTCTAATTTCAAAAAAAAGGAAACATAGCAGAGACTTCAATGTCTGTGGCATAAGAGGCAGATCCTTGATAAAGTCATGAGGCGAAACACGGCGCGTGTTGGATAACACAGCTCCCTTGCTGACTTTGTTCTTCAAGAACATCAATTAAGCTAAGTCTCTAAGTTAAAACCCCTTTTTTGAAATTATAATTGAATTGATTGAGTAGAATTAAAATTAAAGACCAATGACGAGTGAGCACGTAAAGCTTAGAGCAATGAACGTTTGAGAGCTCGGAGTGGCGCTGCTGAGGTCTATTAGTTAAGAATTGCTATATATTTTGAGTACATTTTCATCCTAAATAGTGGTGGACATTTGGAGTTTATGCAGATATCTGTTTGGGATACTGATTAGAACCTGGTTTGTGGACATTTTCTAAGCAGCATCAAACATCCACCATTGTCAAGTTCCACTTTCATGCCTGCTTGACAGATTTTACAGATTCATTGGTGCTTTCCCAGTTAATTTCAAGATATACTTTACTAATTAGTATACTAGTCCATTTCAGAGTTCCAGTTGATTTTCAAGCCATGTGACATCATATTTATTTTTTTAAATTGTATTTATTTTTTATAATTGTGATCTGAAATTATTTAGCTATGAGTATTTGGGGGAGGGGGGATTTTACTAAAATGCATTAGATTTTGCACTTTAATGCGCTTTAACGTAAAATACAAGAACAACTACCTACAATTCAGAAAACACCCGAAAGCCCACTTATAAGGTCTGTGCCAGAGCCGGTGGTGGGAGGAGGGGCCGGTGGTTGGGAGGCGGGGATAGTGCTGGGCAGACTTACACGGTCTGTGCCCTGAAAAGGACAGGTACAAATCAAGGTAAGGTATACACAAAAAGTAGCACATATGAGTTTATCTTGTTGGGCAGACTGGATGTGACGATCTCACAACCACGCAACTAATCAGACAATACCCTTACAATCATGAATCTCAAAACGAACAAAAAAAGTAATGGGGGAAAAAAAAAGAAAGAAGTGAATCTGGACCAGCCTCAATCACACCGGAAGACTCAGAACACTTGATCCCCCTAAAGAAAACACGTCTCATCTTTTCCATCTGTGCCTTCGAACCTGCAAACTGCTATTCTCTTTGCTAACTGTAAGCCACATTGAACCTACCACTAGGAAAGAAAATGTGGGGTACAAATGCAATAAATAAATAAATAATTTAACGCGGGAAGTGTATGCACACTAACTGCAACAGTAATGCGATATCTAATGGGGCGTGCCCAGCATGGAACCTGCAGTTACTGCATTAAAATGCCCATTAGTGTGAGGTACTCAGCTCATAGCACGGATTCTATATATGGTGCCCAAAGTTACATGTGCAAATTTAGATGCTTGCCCAATTTAATTGAGTAATGAGCCAATTGGCGCCAATAATTGGGTGTTAGCAATCAGTTATTGCATTAATTGGCAACATTTGGATTTGTTTGTGCATTTGGCTAAGTGTATTCTATAAAGATGCACATGGAAGTCTTTGAGGGGGTCTTTTACAAAGGTGTGCTCTCGTTTTTAGCGCACACTAAATGCTAGCGACGCTCGTAGGAATACCTGGGCGTCTAATGTTTGGTGCACACTTATTTTTAGCACACACTAAAAATGCTAGTGGGCCTTTGTAAAAGGACCCCTTAGTGCATAACTGAAAAGGGGGTGTGGCCATGCGAGGAGCATGGACAGGTCACTGGCATTCGCTAAAGATGCGTGCAGTATTATAGAATTCGGGGGATCTTTTGCCTAATTTATGCATGAGGATTTACACCAGGTTTGAGTTAGTGTAAATCCTCACTCCCAAAGTTAGATGCGGATCCTGGCAGTACGCATTGTTCATTAAACAGCGCCCAACTCAGAGCACTGTTTCTAGAATAGTGCTTACCCCTGGATTCTATGTATGGCGCCTAAACATCCGCATGGAAACCGAAGCGTATTCTATAACAATGCACATAACTTAGGAGCCCTTTTACAAAGACGTGGTAGGCTCTACATATGCAGAACAAGCCAAAACAAGACTACCACCAGGCTAGCATGCTCCCCTTGTGGTAATTTTGGGTTTGACCTGCGCTCATATGGCCAGGACAAATTATTTTTTTATTTTCTACCACACACGGTGTTTCCGGCATTAATTGGCAGTTGACTTTCACCGACCGGTTACTGCGCATCCTTACCGCTAGCTCAGTGAGTGTTGTTAAGGGCTTGGGACATAAATAGATGCACGCTAGTTTCAGTTTTACCGCAGGCCCTTTTCCCAGCCTGTTAAAAAAAAAGCCTTTTTCCCAGATGCGTAAAAACTGTCCCAGCACGCGCCAAAAACACATGCCCATACTACCACAGGCCACTTTTTGCCGCAGCTTAGTAAAAGGACACCTTAATTAGTTAACTAGCTAATCAGCACTGTTAATTGTATGGTAGCAAGCAATTATCATCACTAATTGGTATTGAGATTTATGTGCACAACTCACTAAGTGTATTCTACAACATGGTGCACCTAAATTCTAGGTCACAACTGAAAAGGAGGCATGGCCATGGGTGGGGTATGTGCATTATTATAGAATAGACCCGCTCTGTGCCTAATTTAGATGTTAGTATTTACGCCAAGTAAAATGTGGCCTAAATAGATGCAACCAAATTTGGTTGTGTGGTGAGTCACTCGGCATATTCTATATACTGTGCAGAAATTTAAATCTATTCTATAAAACTTAGGCCTACCTTAGAGCATATGCATAGGCATAATTTTTTTTTACATGCACATTTTTCAGGCGCCATATACAGAATGTAGTTCTCAGTGCCAAACAGTTTGCATGCCCATTCACCCCTTATCAAAAAATAGCCTTAATGTACAACTTTAACGCATTTGTGCGTTAGCTGTTAATGTGGGCCAAACCACAAAATAACAGCCTAACGTGCTTTAGTAAAAGGGCCCTTTGGTGTCTTATACTGTATATGTTTTTAAACTATCAATTTGTTCATTTGTAATTTGCAAGTTTGAAAAGGTCTTCTTTAGATACACATTTCTTTACAATGAGACACACACAATGAGATGATTGGCATATCTATCTAGTTTTGACTTGTATTTCCTAACATCTATGCCTGTTTTATTTTTACTTTTTTTTATCAACATTCAAAAATACAGTCAAGTAATCCTACTTTTACACAATACTAGAGAAAAAATCAAAGCATATTCCATAGTAATACACATAACTTAATTAGTTAACAACAGTGGCGTAGCCAGACCTGATATTTTGGCTGGGCCCAGAGCTAATAGGGTGGGCACTATATATATATATATAGTGCCCACCCATATTACCTAGGGCATGAGGAGCCCATCCCCACCAGAAATTCCCCAACAATAAATTTTAATAGTGACCACCAGCCCCAGGCAGGCAGCAGGCCCCAGCTAGCTCAATTTAAAAAAAATTACACAGCACACGTCACACAATGTTAAAAATTATGATGAAAAAAAAAGTATTTAAATTTTTATTACCGGCTCCTATTGCTGCTGGGCTCGCCGAAATAATGTCGAATCATGAAGAAGAACCTTCCAGGGCCAGGCTCGTGCTCCTCACCTCCGCTCCGCAACCCTCCTGTAAAACGTGCACTGCATGGCGTGCACGTGGTGGTGGTGGGCTGGACTGGAGTTGGACTGGCAGCTGAGCGGGTGCCGCCATTCATTCCAGGCAGCTCCGCGCTCCGGAACTTTCATCCGATCTGGGCGCATTCAGAGCTGCCAAGGGGTCCCAATTTTTGAGAGGGAGATTTTTAGTACACACCCCCAGCCCTGCCCTACTCTGTATTGGCTCCACCCTGACACACCTTAATCCCACTGCCATTTCAGAAAATATTTTATTTAATAGTCTAATACCCTTTTCAATTAACTTTCAGAGGCCAAATCCTCCTGCCTCAGGTCAGGACATCCTCTCCTGACCTGAGGAAGGCAGTGCTGGTCTCTGAAGACTAATCAAAAGTGTTTTAAAAATCAGTGAAGGTATCACCTTATTTTCTATTTTATGTTTTGTTTGCATTTATTAGCCTTCATTAACACAGCTACCACATTGCTTTATCCTAAATTAAAAATAAAATTATTTTCTGTACCTTTGTTGTCTAGCCATTTACTTTTTCTAATTGTGTTGGTCCCAGTCAAGATTCTGCATTCCTTTGTCTTCTCTTAACTCTCTTGCCAGGGTTTCCTGTTCATTTGTAATTTTTCTCTCCTTTTTCTTGTTTTCTTCAATTTTTTTCTATCTCACTCTCTGTCCAGATTTAATTAATTCTTACTATCCATTCTTTAATTTCCCTCTTTTTACTTCATCTACCTATCCCTTTTCATCTTTTCCTCCCCATGCCCCTTCCTCTTATTCTCCAGTCTTTCATTAACTCTATCCTCTCCCCCTTTCTCTCCCTATCCTTTCAGTGTCTCTCCCTCTCTCTGAATCCAGCGTCTCCTCTTTCTCTCCCTAACCTTCCATCCAGCATCCCTCTTTCTCTCTCCATCCTTCCACCTATTACCCTTCCCAATCCATCCATCCATTGTCTCCCTCTATCTCCCTTCCTTCTAGACAGTTATCTCTCTACCCTTTTCCATTCAGCATGTCCTCTCTCATCCTACCAGTGGCTTTCCTCTTTCTCTTCCTACCCTTCCATCCAGCTCTTCCCTCTTTCTGCTCCCAGCATTTCCCTCTTTCTCCCTCCTTTCATCCAGCATTTCTCCATTTGACCAGCTAAGGTCTCCCCCAGTTTCTCTCCAGCAGCTTCTCTCTTTCTCCTGCCATTTTCCATGTCCCCTCCTTCTCTCCCCCATCTTCTACTCATCTCTCTCTCTCTGTACCCCTCTTCCATCTAGCATCTTCCCTCTTTCTGCCCCTCCTTCTAGCATTTTTCCTCTTTCACCCTCCTTTCATCCAGCATTTCTCCTCTTTGTCTCCATCTGACCAGTCAGGGTATCCCCCTTGTTCCCCTTCCTTCTCCCCAGCAGCCTGTCTCTCCCCTGCTCTTTTCCATGTCCCTCTTTCTCTCCATCTCTCTGGCTCCCCTGCTCTTTTCCATGTCCCCTCTTTCTCCCATCCTCTGGCTCTCCCCTGCTCTTTTCCATGTCCCTCTTTCTCTCCCATCTCTCTCTGGCTCCCCTGCTCTTTTCCATGTCCCCTTTTCTCTGGCTCTCCCTGCTCTTTTCCATGTCCTTCTCTCCCCATCTCCCACATGGCTCTCCCCTCTTTCTCTCCCCTGCTCTTTTCCATGTTTCTCTCCCCATTTCTCTCTTCTGGCTCCCCTGCTCTTTTCCCCCTCTCTCCCAATCTCTCTCTCTGTACTCTCCAGCGTCCTCTTCTTTTTCTCTCTCCCCTTGCTCTCTCAGACACCCTTCCCCTACCAGCCACATTTCCTCTCTCACTCTGGCCCTCTGAAGCAGG